>NW_025934947.1:0-270 GCF_000764305.2 Hyalella azteca | reverse complement strand
CTAAATTAATAGTTCATGATAGATTTTTAAAATATATACCGAAATTCTTAAATTCTAAATGGAAGTAAAACTTTTTATTCTCAATCGCCGATGAATGCAAATACGAAAATAGATTTTTTTTAGGATTAGATAGATTTTTAAAAATATCCCGGATTTCTCAAATTCTAAATGAAAGTAAAACTTTTTATTCTTAATAACCGAGGAAGATTAAGAAGTTTCAGCTTCCACTGACGCTGTGATGCAGCATTTTGTCCGCATCCTAATATTGAA
>NW_025934946.1:0-1378 GCF_000764305.2 Hyalella azteca | reverse complement strand
TCCTGCATCAGCACATGGAACTCTTCCTACATAACCACGTCACACACTGCCTGCATCATCACACCGCACTCCTACCGCACCACACAACACTCTTCTTGTATCGCCACACCAAACTCTTCTTGCATCACGTCATCACACTCTACATTCATCACCACAAGACAATCTATCGTCATGGCCACATCACAATCTTCCTGCATCACCACATCACACTCTGCCTGCATCCACACATCACTATTTTTCCTACAACACCACATCACCCTCTGCCTGCATCACCACACCACACTCTTCCCACATCACACTCTTCCTGCATCACCACACATAATTTTCCTTTTTACACAGAGAAATGCGACATCACATCTGTCTTTCCCTTTTTCTTTTCACATCACGCTGGAACTCTTAACCTTGAGTAGCGCATCCACACATCACCTCATTCCCTGTTGCCCTGGTAAGAATTTCGAACGTAACAGCCCCAGGCCACGCCGTGGTGCCGCCTTGGTATCCGCAACTCTCCTTGCCGCCAGTTTCCGGGGGTCAGTGAAACATATTTACCCCGCGCATCTGCCTGAGATGGGCCAGCTGATGCCAATCATTTGGGTCAGCCAATGTCATCAGCTGGGTCAGCCGATGCTCTCAGTTTTGGCCAACTGATGCCATTACTTGGTTTAGCCGATGCCCTCAGCTGGGTCAGCCGATGCCCTTAACTGGATCTGCCGATGCCCACAGTAGGGTCGGCCGATACCCTCAGTTGAGTATGCCGATGCCCTTAGTTGGGTTGGCCAAGGCCCTGAGTTAGGCCAGCTGATGATTGATGCAGTTGCTTGCTTCTAGCTCCAGGTAGTGGTGCAGAGGCAGCCGATCAGTGACTGTGCCCAGGAACATTTACAGTCTCTTGAGGGTCTCTATAGAGTGAGCTCCCTCATCTTAGCTCCATCAGCAAGGTAATAAACTGACTTGGCCGCGTCATCGAGAGGGATCCTGCATCACCGCATCACTATCTTAATCTGCCAGCATCACCGAAAATTCCTCACTCTCCTTCTGTGTAATTAAATCAGAAACTTTCTGAAATCAGAAACAACACGATCACTCTATTGCTCAATAACATATCGCACTCCACCACCATTATAACTCCATCATACTCTTTCGTGACGAATACGTCACGATCGCACTTTTCTTCATGATGCATCATCACATACGTCAAGACTCATCACATAACAGCCGTATTTGTCACTTTCGTCGCCGTCTGCACCATCAAACTTTTGCTGCATTATCGCGCATTAGTAGTCTCCGCACTACT
Source organism: Hyalella azteca (assembly GCF_000764305.2). Classification (NCBI taxonomy): domain Eukaryota; kingdom Metazoa; phylum Arthropoda; class Malacostraca; order Amphipoda; family Hyalellidae; genus Hyalella; species Hyalella azteca. The sequence continues at coordinate 84 of NW_025934946.1, read as the reverse complement.
GCAAACCTGTTCATTACCTCACCATCACATCGCATCAAACCCCTCATTAACAACTCATCACAATTTTACTTAAATTACACAGCC
>NW_025934945.1:0-283 GCF_000764305.2 Hyalella azteca | reverse complement strand
TTCCTGAGAAGGAACTGGTGCATCATAAAAGGGAAACCAGTGCTGACTGAATGCTGATGCTTTCCCAAAATCATCTGACATGGGAAAATTTGAGAAAGGTGGGGTAGGCATGTATGGAAGAGTTTTGCCTTGTATGCTTCAAATCTTTGACCAAGTTGCTTTAGTGGTGGTAGTGGCAGATAAAGTTCGTCGTGACCTCAAGTTTTCATCAACGAGAAAATGCGCTCTCTGTCACTCACTGCAGTGGCCAGTGAGTACTGATTTATATTTTTTGAGTTAATTT
>NW_025934944.1:0-292 GCF_000764305.2 Hyalella azteca | reverse complement strand
TTATTGGGAAATTCAAACCAATGTTCCGCATCAACAGCCAGGTACGAGCCTGCCAGTAGTTGAATGTTGTGCTGATCATTATTACAGCATGCAGTGTTTTGTGCAATTTAAAATTTTCTTTTTGTTTGCTGCTTTTAACTTCAGAAACAATTTTATTGAAGGTGCATAATGAACTAATTTACTTTGTGGATTTACTATTTTAACAAAAATGCATTAAATAAAATATTTGAAGTGAGCTTAATGATTTTAATCCATTGCCAGTGAACTGGCATTCTAATGACTGATGAAAGAG
>NW_025934943.1:0-57515 GCF_000764305.2 Hyalella azteca | reverse complement strand
ATGTCGATCATCTTGCAACTGCCGCATTGATCGTGCAAGTACGCACTATCATTAGGCATCGGTCAGAGATGCACTTTCGTATTTCTAGCAAACATAGTGGCAACTTTCTTCCCTGGCGTACTGGTGGTGTGCATGGTAAACTTCCGGCGCCCACGCAAGTCGCAACAACTTCTAGACCAGGGGCAATCAATTTTGGCGTCCTCGCCGTCCGTTTGCTGCAAACATCGGCGTCCACCGTCCGTTTAGATGGTGCCTTGGAGTCTTTTGGGCAGAAAAACGGCGTCCTCGACCTATGTTGTGCCATACTCTACAGACTGGAGGATGACCATTGGCCCTGGCCCCTGGGCCTGAGAGCTTGTATTGTTTCCTCACTAGCTGATGGCCTGAGCCACCTGACACCTGTGACCTGGGGCTGACAGCCTGACACAGATGTACGGCTCAACCTCAAGTCCTCAACAGCTGCTATGGCAAAAAAATTTGCAAGCTAAAGCTGATAGCAAAATGTTGAAAGCCTGAATGCAGTGGTAGTTAAGCAGACAACTTTCTAGCAAATGAACCCCAACTTCCCAATCCCAAGCAACCTAAATGTCAGTTAATGACTTGCTGTAGTCTGTAAGTGTCTGTGTAATGCAAATGAAAATCAAAATACATAGGTACAAAACCTCGCACACGCATAATACGCTAAAGCTGAATAAACCCACAAAACGAGCGTACCATCATAACCATGCTGCCCTGGGCAGCGGGCGATGGCGTTCACGCTCTCAAAGTTTTGTTTGCTCCCGACGCTACGAATTTTTACATCAATGTATGGACAATTATTCTGTTGGTCTAATTAAAAGTTGACATACAAGACTGATAACATCATTGGTTTGACGAATACAAGGCAAAACATTGCGCAAGTGCGGACCGGATAAACAAATGTCGATTACGAATGACGCTGTCTTTTTGCACTCCACTTAGTTTTCTACACGCCTTTCAAAATCTCCAGGTTTCCCCCCATACATCATTCATGGCCCTTTATTCGCCACGCCATCGCTGATAACTAAGTAAACAATACCTATGAAGATGTCGCTGCCCACCCCATCATTGGGCGTGGAGCCCACTGTGACAGAAATCTACTAACGGTTTAATGCGGTTTTCAATAATATACTTCTTCAATTATTCTCGGCTATTATATTATGCCAGTTACCGTACTTCTTTGTAAATGAAATAAAATTAAATTAAGATGTATTCCTTTCGTTACCAACGCTTTGGTTTTAAAAATATGAGCTCAAGCGTTTTTTATACTATGAAAATATAGGCGTGCACAATAGCACGAACGAATTACATTTAGCTAAGTGGACACCAGGACACGACAAGCATGGAAGTTCATCTTCGTGTCCTCTCTTAGTGCCTTCTTCAACGATCCCAATTGCAAGATACGGGGGTTGACCGCTGCTAGTTCAGCTAAAGACCGCACAAGGCTCTCACAACTAGCCGTTGAAATTTCTTGAAGTACACACTTATATAACCTGCCACAATAAGGCACAACCTACATTATAGAAATTTATCAGATAAGGGCCGTACGTCTGTAAGTTTAGGAATACTCTTTCATTACCTAAATTTCCTGGTAAGAGATAAGTTGTTCAAACATATGCGATTTTCAATAGACCGCATTTAAGACGCTGCAACCATGACAGCATCGGCCGCTGTCCGCCGAGTTCTCACCTATGGGAGTTTTTCACTAGGTTCAGGCGCAGAAATCTATTCGAAAAATATAATATCGGTCTAAAAATCTTAATTCTATTCCAGTGGTTTATTTGTACCGAGATAAATTATTTAACGTCATATTACAACTGCCATTACCAAAAGAAAATTTCCACGTCAAGTTTCGAGGAGTGTGCGATATTCAAACTATTTTAGCGTTGCACACGTGATCTTTTATATATTCTTTAGCGATCAGTGTACCATGAATTTATGAGCACAAATTTTTATGGTAGATACGGTTAATAACAAATAGGAAGTGGCAGTTCCGTAGATTAAGGCATGATTTCTCCTTCCCGTATCATGCATTGGACTAGGTAAGTCGTGTCCAATGGCTTATGATGGACACGCAAAGCTCATAAATAACTCTACTGGCGCTGGCGAGTGGTTTCAGGCACTCTCTCTCCTCCCCGGAACGTGAGTGGCCAGCGGTCGGCCAGAGTGTTACCGCCGGCCGCCCGCTACCTATTCACCGGCCACTTGACAGCTGGCCCTTGCCCCAAGAACAATATTCCTGAGGCCTGGGGGCGTGTTAGCCACAAATATATAGTTGAAGTGATCACAGGACAATGAAGACTAGTGGCGGCCGAATTGACAAGTGAGCTCAGATTTTACACCGATCTGCTGGTGACTGGTCTCAGGGAACTCCGACATCGCTCCGAAAGGCCTGACTCTGAGACGTCGTTCTTCTCTTCAGAGTCACCACGCCCTAAATCCAAATCCTGTGATGTCTTAATAGATTAATCCGTCAATGAGTGGCTCAGCTTTTACAATACAAACATGTTTGTGTCCAAATAAGTACAGAACGTTTCTCGATTTCATTGTTTTGATAAGCTCCCGAAAAAATAACATATTACATTTATCGAAATCAACACTACGTAGTCAGCCAACTCATAGAAACTTCGTCGACGATTACCAACAACGGAGAAAGAACTCCAGTAAGACCCAATTTTCTATTTTGTATTCCCTGTCGACAACGATACAGATCATACCATCAAATATAAGGGGCTACACCGAACGAAACTACATGCTAGCCATGTTTATTCGTCTACTGACACGTTTCCCAGCATATCCATGCGCAACAAATTCGATTTGTTTATCATAATTTGGGACTTAAATCGTAATTAAAGTATGATAAATATCAAATTAATTGAGTATTTCAGTTTTTAGTTAATTAGTTAGGGTAACACAGAGTAAGAATGATTACTCTGCGTAATTCCTCAATAATTTGGAACACATACACAAAGGAGTAAACACAAATCGACTAGAGCGGGAATTATATGCCAGGTACAAGCTGTACGTAAGCAATCATTCGGTACATAATGACTAGAAAAATCTTCCCACAAATCTTGCGAGCTATCTTACGTACGCTTCTCGTTTAAGAGAAATAAATATCTACAACAAAATTACTTGAACGTTAATTTGTCGATTCATCACAGGTCACATGTTACAGATAAATATGAATCGACTGAAATCCAAACAAAAATACTAATGACATAAAGAATGAAAGATGAAGAGGACGAAATAAATCATTGAAATTAAATCACTTTACAACTAAGGATAAGACTAATGACATATTTTAACTAAGGAATTAGTAGAAACTACATGTTATGGTGAGTTTTTTTGCATAAATTCTCGAGAATTACTCCTTCTCACCAAACTGTGAGCCAACATAAAAAATCAAACATCGAGCTCCTTATCGATTGGGTATCTCATTCCAGAATTTAAAATGTACATAAGCGTTATCGGATCTTAACCCGATACGTACATGCAATAGTCTTATATAATTAAACAACAGATTGCTACGCTCATTCAGTAGAAATGATGCGTGATGGCCAACTGACGCATTTTCGTGGTTCGCTATTTAACTGCGCATAATCTTCTACTACGAAAGCTACTGTTTCACAGTTAGTCTAAAAAATAGTAATGACTAGAAAAACAAACAGTGTTGCACCGAGTAGATGAAGGTATTATGCAAGGTTTGGTTAATTAGCAAAGGAATTCAAGAAACCATTTTTATACAGTAGAAGTAAGATGAGAGTTAATGTAATGCATTAAAACTACGTTTGATAATCACACAGACATTCGCAAGAATTCAGAATTTGATCTAGCTGCACTACATCACAGTTCGCAAGAATTCGCAACCATTTAACTGCCGTATAATTCTTTCATCAGGAAGAAAGAAAATTGACCACGCTCATCCAAATCGAAATAATCCACATGGAACCTTTAATTGTTACAATCAGTTTTCATGACCAAAGGCTATCAAAACTTGCTCAAGTACACGTAGTGTCCGATTTGATGTGATGATTAGTGTCCGAGAACACAGAATCATCGTGGCCTTCCCCACGCATGGACATGGCAGCGATGTTAATGTGAGAGCCATAAAATTTTAATTAAACTGTAGTTGAGTAATACTACCAGGCAAACCCCTCTCCGACATCTAAATACGTGTGCTCAGTACGGCCTGTTGAGCCTGACGGCGGCAGCAGCTTTTGCGAGCTGCTCTTGAAGAGTTACGCCCCCACCTCGCCCTCCTCGCCGACCACCGTAGTTGCCAGAAGGAGCACCAAGCCTGAAGCCTCCTAGAGCGAGCCCCCCGTGTCCTAGGAGTCCTCCCATAACTCCCCGGCCGTAACCTCCCATGACGCCACTCAGTAACCCCCCACGCCCAAGAAGCAGAGGTGTTGGTGGCGGACAAGGCAGAAGAGGAGAAGAAAAGGTGGAAGCGTGATGAGGAAGATGGAGTGATGAGAGAGTGGAGAATGGGTGCGAGTGCGTGAGCGTATTGGGGTAACTGGGTGTGGTGGTGATGCTTGCACCTCCACAGAAAGGATGCAACGTAGCCATGCTGCAGGCACTCAAGTGGTGGTGAGGATGATGGTGAGCCACTGCGTTGCCACCAGCGCCAAGGAGAGCAGCGTGCTGAGCACTGAAGTTTGAGTTGAAATTGAAACCGCCGTGGTGGGGAAAGCTGTCGGCAAGGCTCATCACTTTCGTGCCTCGCGGGTGAGCGAGGCTCATGACGGCAGTTGTAGCGAGATGGGCAGCAGGGTCGCTGGGGGTAAGGGTACGTGTGCTGTTTGACTGGTCGCTGCTGCTGGTCGCGTGAATTTGGTCAGAAATGTTGTCGTTGTGGCTCATAAACTGAAGCACGTTCATTGCCTCGGGTTTGGCAGCATTAGCGTTTGGACCATAGAAACTCTTATCCTGAAGTGCATTGGCCCTGTTATTGTCACCACCAACTTCGGTTGTCATTTGCCTCTGGGTGTCCATGTCAGTACCATAAGAAGTCGGAGCTTCAGAGCGTCCAGAGAGAGAACAGTTAGGGGCCTTGCCAAGCAACGGCGACTTTGACGAGGGAGAGGGTGAATCACACTGCATGGCTCCTTTATTAAGGTGATGGCCGCCTACAAATTGTGATGACTTGGGACCTATCTGGAAGTTTGAGTTTTTATTGCAGAGAGGGGGAGGTTTAGCAAGTAATGGAGACTTCATCATTGGGGTTTTAGCTATGAGAGGCGGGCGCGGGTTAGGTGGGGACCGCCGGATAGGCGTGGGTTTATTTGGAAGAAGGGGAGCTTTAGCAGACGACAGGAGCGGCGTCTTGGTCGTCAACAAGGGGGTCTTCAATAAGATCACAGGAGACTTACGGGTCGTAAGAGGAGACCTGAGACTGTTGTTATTGTTGACGTTAGAAGTATGTCTGTTGGGGGTGGGATTGTTATCGCTGGAATATGGGGGTGACTTGCGTTGAAGAGGGGAAGATCTCCGAAGCGGCCTCGAGCGGGTGTACTGTGAAACTCCTGAACGAGCAGATGGTGAATGCCCGGCGCGATCTGGAGAGCGAGAACGAAACTGCCGCAGAGAAGGTGAGCGCGACGAGCGATGCTGCGACGGCGAGTTCGATGCGCGGCGAGGATTGCTGCGTGAGCGACGATAAGGAGAAGAGCGGGAATCGCGGCGTCCAGGAGAACGAGATCGATGAAGAGGCGAGCGTGAAGCGCGGCGAACCGGTGATCGTGAAATTCGGCAAACCGGGGATCGCGATATACGGCGGACGGGCGATCGTGAAATACGGCGGACAGGCGATCGTGAAATACGTCGGGCAGGCGATCGAGATCCACGTTGCATTGGCGACCGTGATTTTCGCTGAAACGGCGAACGTGATCGAGGAAGAGGTGAGCCTAACTGTTGTGGCGAGCGTGGCTGTAAGAGAGGTGAGCGTGATCGATGGAAGGGTGAGCGTGATCGGTGGAAAGGTGAACGTGATCGAGTAACTGGTGAGCGTGAATGGTGATGGGATGAACGAGAACTTCGGCGAATGGGCGAGTGAGAGCCACATCGGCGAGGAGAAATCGAGCGGTGGCGAGTGTGGGATGCAGAGCGGTGGTGACGATGACGTCGACGATGGCGCTTCTTCTTGGACGTCTGTCGCTTCCCGTCACGCGACCTGGAAGGCAATAGCAGTCCAGTATCCCATCTACCTGAATAGTGTAAGTTATACGCCGTTGAAACCCCCAGTGAAACATTATATGACTGCTAGGAACTCAATATTAGGACAATAGCATGTTTATATTACAGTCGAATCAGGAAGCAAGGTTGATACGTCACAGAAAATTGCATCACTGCAACTTTTTTAACTAAAAGTAGCAAAGTAACAATGAATCACTAAGTAAAGACCTGCGAACGATCTTGCGGCTGTACAGCTCACGTCTGAGCTCACGGGAGATGGGCTTTAGATGCATGAAGTTACAGAAGCCACTCCTGGTGCACTCTCTGCAACATTCAGGGTGTTGAGTTGAGTGTTCAAAAAATAAGACATAACAGCACAAATCAATGCATGATTGTATGCTCATCACATCTATGCATCTAACTGAATGAACAAACACGCCCTTGCTTAGATTAACGAGCATAAAGACAAATTGATTTAGAATATACTGTTAGCAGAAGTAAGCTTTGGATAGTGATTTTGTTAGTTAGTCAATTTTGTTAAAATCTCACCCCATCTCATACTGTCGACAACAGGCCTCACGAAAGTCAGTGACTGGGCTAAGCTCGGCAAACATAGGACGTCTGTTGAACCAGCGGTTGTTGAGGTCTTCAACTGCTCTCTTGGCATCTTCCTCAAATTTGAACTGATGCAAATATAAAATATGATTATCATCCACATAGCAGCACCTGCATTACCAGCTACAATAGCAGCCACAACCACAGATTTGGAAGTGAAGCATCAATTACTTAATGATGAATTGTTGCCAAACAACAACACATGCACACTACACTTGATGTGTAACCAGGAAAGGCACTGAATATCTCAGCAAGTACATTAATACATCAATGAACAACATAAATATAGATAAAGTAATTTTCTTCATTACATTTAGTTTTCCGTGATGTTTTGAATGAAATTTAAATTCAGCAAAGACCAATAATCCCAACTACTGACCTTAATGTAGACATTGCCAACTAGATGATCCCCAAGGTTGTCGCAGACGTTCATCTCTTCAATCTCACCATAGTTGTCTTCAAGTTCAACAAAGACCTCCTCAAAGAAGAGGTCATAGTGCTCCTGCATTTCTTCATCACTGACAGTGGCTAAAATAAAGATATTTTTAGCTCAGCAAGACTATGCACATATACAAATTACAAGGGCGCCATGCAGAAAACAAAGCAAATAATATGAGTACAACAGACAAAAAAAAAGAGGAAATGTCCTCATTAGAAGTTTATATTATAACAGAAAATTTTCTCAAAGCTGTATCAAAGAAATTGATTTGGAAAAAAGAAGAACTCAGATGCAGAAATTAGGACCACCTTGCTATGGCAGAATTTAATACAACCAAAATCTAGGTAGTAAAAAGTTTAATAAAAACTGAAAAGTTTTACACTAGGTACTTGTACATGTAGAGGAAAAGGTAAATTAATTGTCAGAAACTAATAATAAACTTTAATTTATCAACATTTCAACAAATGTAGGATAGAGCAAAAAAAAAAAAACAGGACAAAAAATTGTTATAAAATTAAGTAAGAAGTTTTTATGAGAGAAGGATGAATTACAATTAATTAAAAGTATAAAAGGATAATAAAAAAATTAGGTGAGGCTAAGTGAAAATATTATTTTCTTTGTATTGATTATGTACTTAATTAAAATGCAAACTTTAATTTACAAAAAACCAACTAATTGAACAACCCCCTTTTGATATTATTTGTCATTAGAGAAAGGTATTACGATTTCAGAAGTACAGTCTAGTGACACAATAATAGGGATGTTAAATACCTAGAATTACCTGAATTGATCTATGAAAATTTCTCATAGCAGCTCATCCATGATAGAATTTCAGGGAAATTGGAACTAAATTCCAATACTTTGAGTGCAAGCATCCAAGTGAAGGCAGAATAATACTTTACTTTCATAAGAGAAACAAAACATAAAAAATTGATGAAATTTATTTCTCATTACGATATTCATGCTTCATTGTTAGTGCAGGACCAGACACTTAAAATGTGGTAACTATTTTAACATTAAATAGAACATAGTGTAGAATTTTCAGAAGCATGGCATACATTCAAACTAGAATGCCTAAAGTTACAACATAAATAGATGGTGAGGAAAAAAGATACAATACTGATAAATAAAAATGAATGAAACAACCAGGCTGATGGAAAAATTGCCAACTTCTTCTGACAAAAATGCATATCAGATGTGAAACAAGTAGCAACACAAGAAGAGGAATAGTGCATTATATCAAGCTACTACAGAGGAAATTTCTTCAGAAAACAACCATCAAATGACAACAGAGGCTCTAAGTTCAATGAGCTACCCACAATTTGTCCACAACACAGTCAGAAGCTTAGACATGTTAGACTCACTATGGGAACCATCCGCTGATTTGGCCGAATTTTGGGGGTTGCAGTAGAGGTTGAGTATTAGTACAGTCTGTAAAATACCACATGCCTGAGTTAGTGATACCCACTTACGATGTAGGCCAGGAGCTGGTGATGGTGATTAGTTTGAAAATGATTAGTTAAATATCACATGATTTTGATGCTTGCAGATTCATTAATGGAAATTACTTCTGAAAAGCATATCGCTACAACTAATAATCAGGTACAGTATTTGAATGTTGTTCGATATAGTACTTTAGATTAAAATTAAGAGAGATATTACTGTTTAGTCTCATTTGATTTGCAAGCACCAATATCAAATGGCTAAGTCCCATTCACAGGAAAGAATGAATGAAGAACAGTTACAAAAGCAGAAGTTAACTTCCATATTTTACACGTTAGTGTTACAAGGGTTAGTAGTAGTAAATTTAAAGCCAAACTTTATTGGATGGATGCTCCATCACGCTTCAAGCAACCCACAGAAGACTTCAAAGTTAAGAACCTCAATGACCAACAACAAAACATCAGAAACATTGCTGGAATGCAATTTAGTAAAGCAATCACTGGTATGGCAGATCTCCCAAAACAACAGCTTCCAGATTAGTGTAATAAACAAACACACACAACCTCCAAATATAAATGAAGCACCCAGGAATAGAGAACTACACACAGGATTATTGATGGTAGTTTACATAACATATACTAACCTGGCTGAAATTAGGCTTATTGTGAATTCTGGAACAGCGGTCCCCATGACGACAAGCTCCTATTTTAAAATAGAAGCTGCAGTTCACTCTGAAAACATAAACAGTTGATGTTGATTACATTGCACACATATTTTGTCACATGCTGAAAAATCAATTTACTCCATTTCAGTCAGCAATTATTGCATAAATAATAGCACTTTTAATTAATAAGATCAAAATAGTTAATAGTCATATATGTATACCATCAAATGGGGTAAAAAGGTATGGTTTTGAGCATTTTTTGTTAATAACTTCTTACCATGAAACATTTCATAAACAAGTTTAAATTCATTTTATAGCTCTTTGCGAGGGCTACCTATCGAATGGCATCTTCAAAAAAAAAATCCATATGCTATTTGTAAGGTGCCAGAAGCAAAAAAAGAGAGTCCCAAGTAGCCCCATCGAACGGGGCTATTCGGGACACTTGGAATAAAACTTCATTTTAAAATATTTGAAGCATGCAGAGTGTACTCATCCATTACTAACAGTACTCTGAAGTCCTCCTCTTTCATTGTAGATGATGTAGAGGTAGAATAAATGAAATTTTTTGTGATTTTTACTCGTTTTTCCTTAATTGATATATTACCATAAACATCAATTACCATCAACTTTTGGCCGACCTTGGCCACGTTTTTTTATTTTGTTTTGCAAACAAAAACGGGGTCATAAACGCCAGGGTCGTAAACAAGGTCATAAACGCCAGAGTGACTTTGGCCATCGTTTATAAACGAGATGATATTACCGATATTACCGTATCCATGAACATGCCATTGAGCATTTACAACAACCTTTACACTGCAAGCTTCATATCAGCAGCCTTATAGCATTTTTTCTGTATCTGTAAGCTTACAGGACAGCTTGTAATTTCACACCATTTTAATTGGGTTAAGTGAATTTACAATAAAAAAATATAACTCAGTACTCACTGCAGTAAGTGACAGAGAGCGCATTTTCCCGTCGACGAAAACTTGAGGTCACGGATGGACGGACAGACAGACATGGCTAGCACACTAGTGCATTTTTTCCATAAATGAGAAAATGAGATAAAAATATTGTGAAAAACATGCCTGAAACAGAAAGGAATGTTTTAGTGACAACCATCATATGTTTTGGAAAAATAAATCGTAGTTTAGGTCAATTACTTTTCATTCTATGATGCCCAGTGCACAATTCTAAATATGACATTCTATGCACAATTTTGTGATGACTGATGATGCACTAATTTTTCAAAAGGTGAACTTTTTTCGCACAGCAAGGTATATGTAATCAATATTCTTTGTTTTTAATAAATTTTTTTCTTAACTGGAGCCTTTGCTAACCGAGGTTCTCCTGTAAATGTGCTTTTGGGGGTGTCCCGATTAGCCCTGGGGGGTGTCCCAACTCTCCCAAGTAGCCCAGCTGTGCAAAAATGACTGCCATTTTTACAACACTTCTCTTTAACTTCACTTCTTGTTTGTCTGTCTGTCTGCTACAAATCTTGTAGTCAAAATTTAACACACTTCTACTTATCCTATTGTAATGTTTAGTCCATAAAATCAATCTATTGGAGGCCAGCAACACAATTATTTGGGAGACATTAATCATCATAATGATAATGACATCGACCACTTGACATTAACTTAAAAAAAATTGTCAGTCAACTCAGACAACTGAGATATGCTAGTATGCTACATCATACAGATATTTTTAAAAGTAGAAATTCATAGGCAAGACCTCTTCTCCAATGTCAGTCGGCTTACAGCAATCATTCCGATTTTACTGATAGCAATAATAAACGACTTACTTATCTTTTTCGGTGCCAAAAATCGATGCCAGGTACTCCGCCATCTTCAGCTGTCGATAGTACCGGACGAACTACTCAGTACTCCGCGATTTGCCATGAAAGCAAATAGTACAGAATTGTAAATACAATAGCCAATAGCGGATGGTCAAAAACAAAGTGAAAAATAACTGTATATTTTGAAATCTTCTGCAGATTTACCAGTCGAATGAAAACTTAATCTTAAACTCTTGCGCGTTGATGTTTTTTTTTAATTCTACCGATCGATTTCCCGTGCTTGGATGTGCTCTATTTGAGATTTCATTTGTTTGTATTTTTAGAGTTTGTATGTTCTATTTTATCTCAGATAATTTGGTACTCCACTGATTCATTTGTGAGCTCTAAATTTTCGAGTACAACGCGTTTTCATAACTTATTTACCGCCAGTAGCTCCTATTTTGATTCCAAATAGAGTTTCAACCGGACGAAAATTAACACTGAAAGCAGTGACCTGTGACAATAATTAATTCGATGGTCAATTTCTGGAAATCTTGAAGATTTGAGTGATATAAAGGAAATAATTAATGTAAATCAGTTTTGTACGGTTGACTCTTGGCTAATTATTATACCAAGACCTTTTGGAGTCACATCAAGCAGAAGAGTTCAATTTGTCAACTCCAAGAATGCGAACTGAGGTCGAATAGATTCCTGAATTCATTCAAGATTCCTAGAATTCATTCAAAATTCAACAATGTATGTGAGAATGATGGTAATCATAGACAAACTTTTTGCCCAAAACACACATTTTGCTCCAACTAATTAAGTGAGGCATAAACATTAATTGCTGAAGCAAATCAATTTTCGATAGTGAGACGTCCAAGGTAGATAATAACATTAAATTGAGATCACAAAACTGCAGTATCACAGTTTTTCACAAATCCTCATTTCGGTCCGGCTATTTTAATATTCTGAAATAAACAAATGTATAAGTATCCCGTCATTAATCGGAAAACGCACTTCAACAGAGGTTCGCCTTCGTCGTCATGACTACGCGTTCCGGCGTCTATGTTGTTGCTATATATATTTCGTCGTCGTGTGGCCATTGACTGAAGCGTGTGTGATTTATGATTTAATTTTGGAATTACTACAAGTCGCATGATAATTAAAAAATTATGGTATGAAAATGATTTTGCGTCATCAATCTTATCAATTATTGACTTTCTTATCAATCACCGTGCGTTAAGTAAGGCTTTGGAGGTTCAGTTTGTTGCGCGTGAACCCAGTAAAGCCGATGACTTCGTGATCGATCTAGGTGCAAGAAAATAATAGTGTTATGCATAATAAACAGAACTTGAAGATCATACGACTCCCCTGAATGAATGACAAGAAAGTTACAAGACCATGCACCGCAAGAATTCACTAAACAAACGTTTTAAACTAGATTGATCTGTTTCAGAAAATGCAGACTGGAAAGAAGACCTCTGGCAGCGAGCTCGTATCCCTGTTGGACACCTACAGGCGTGTCTACTATGGACGGTGTCCTGAGTGCCCCGCTATCGTCACCTCCGCGTTGCTGCTCTGCAGCGACGGCTACAAGAAAATGGTGAAAATTATTACTCATTCCTGGAAAAACAAAATAGGTAGAAAATGTTAGGCAAGAAACTCTACGCTAAATCTGCTGGATCAAACTCACACGCAGCGATTGATGTATGGTAGGTTTACCTGAATTTAACCCAGATGGTTATTTTGTTCCATCTTATGGTACAGTGCACAGATATTTTTAGCTATATAATGTTTCTAGTTATTTTATGATGGTCTTCAATCATTAAAAGTATTCGCGGCAGGCTGAACAGCAGGACGGGGTTCACTGTTGCCTCAACGAAAAATTACACAGTTCAACAATAATTGCATAATTGAGATATTTAATAATAATAATACTACCCATCTCATATCAACGGTTATCGCTGTTTCCAGCAGCAAAGCGTCTTGGAGTGGCTGGTGACATCCACGCCCCAGCACCCTCAGCTGCTGGAACTGCCTTGCCTTGCCGCCACATTTTCCAACCTCATCACCTTCGAGCCGACGCTGCCTTTGCAACAACAACCACATCATCGACAACAAACATACCCTCACCCACAGCAGCAGCCAGCGGTACCTCTCGCATGTTGTGACATTATCGGTTGCAAGACACATTTATGTTGCCAGTAATTCATTTACTTGAGATTTGATTTGAGATTTTGAGATTTTATTTTTAATGATGTTAAAAACTTCCTTATGTGAAAAATCCTATGTGTGAAAACTTCCTCATTCAACATTAGGCGAAGAATTCGTTATACCCAATACTTTTCATTTATATTCTTCCATTTGAATTTACTTATAACAAATTTATCCATAATTTTTATGCGTCACAAGATCTATTTGGATTTATTTCGATACGCACGCTTTCCTTCAGAGCTGGAGATCTGCCCATGAAGTTCTCATCCAGCAGAGGGGCGGGGCGTTCGAGATGGCGGCGAGCTTCGCATGCCTCGCCCTCGGCTGCTCCTACAGCGCCTTCGTCGTACAGGGCGACGCGCCGCTCTCCATCGTACAAGCAGACAGCTCTGCCCTCGAATCTCCCTTCATCATCCCTTGCGAAGAGGCAAGTTTACATTCCCACGTTCATTATAAAGAAAATTATTAAATAGACATGTATGGAAAAAGTTTGTGTTAAGGTCCCGTTTACATTTACAACAATTTTGTTAACTCGTTAGCACATCATTATTTACGAGAGCAATAGTTCACATCCTGACTAGATCTCGTGCACATCATCCGATTTAAACTTTCTTAAGATTAAATATTATTGAGAATAGGAACAATCTTCAAGTAATATATTCTTTCAAATTACACAGAAAAAAATTGAAGGCGGGAAGGTCGGCAACATGAAATACGCGGTCCAGCCTCCTCCTGACCTACACAGTGACTTTATTCGAAGGTCCAGCAACGCAGATCTAACACCAGCAAAAGTCGAGAGCGACGTTCTACATTTAGAGAAAGTGAGTTAAGCTGGCGCTTATTATTAGTGTTAACAAAGCACAACACATACGAGCGCTTTGAGATTGTTACAATAACGGATTTCTGATAGAATATGGAGCTGTTAGCCTACTTGTTGAATGCATCCAGCGAATTTTTTTAATTTAATTAGACGATAATTTTTGGAAACCATAGCCCAAATATCTATTCTACTTGAGTTCATGTGACAGTGAACCTTCTCCATGAATGAATTCTTATTCCATTCAAAGCTTTTCAACATTGGTGTACTAAGTGCCATTGAAACTTTTATTCTAATGAAATTTTTCCAAGAAAGATCAATGAAATTAACTTCTCTAGGAAGACCAAAACCAGCACGAAGCAAGCAGCCTTCACTATTGGGTGCTCATTCTGCCTCCTGCAAGAGGAGTCGTTACTCCTTTGTTCGTCGAGCCCACGACTGGTGAATTGTTTCCGATAGTTCCGGAATTTCGGGGCCCTGGACGCATAAGAGAGACTGAACAAACTCAAAGTAGAAAGAAAGCAGCCGAAGGAATTTTGAAGGATCGTCAGCAGGGTGGAACTGAAAAGAACAAAGATGAGGATAGTTACGGGGAAAGCAAAAATTTCGAGCATGAAGACGTAATTAGAGAGGAAACCTATAATATGAATAAAGAAATAATAACGGACGAAAGTCGAGATGTTATCAACTCCATAACAGAGTCAATTGAAATCGATGATTCTACTAACACAAATAAAACCAAAGTGAAAATCAAATCAGAAGGCCTAGGTTCTCATCCTCAAACGCAAGATTGGGAGACGGAGGGGCATGAGGGAAACCCCCCGTGGGAGGGATCAAGTGGAACGAGAACCGGTCAAGAGATCATAGAAAAAGAATCAAAGCTTCGAGATCCTCTGGCGAAGTTTTACTGCAATCGGGCGCTACCATACACCAGCGTCCACGCTTTGTTTAATGCCAAAAATTATTGGTCATCACTGAAACCGCGACTTAAGCCTTCGCAGTTGATAGTAAGTTGTAACCATTCCCATTAAAATAATATTGGATTTTTACCAATGGATATAAATAAGTTTGAAGCATACGTGGATTTCAATGTAAAATCCATAAATGGGATCTAAATATTGACTTACAAAATATTTCAGCATCTCCGAAGTGAACCGCCGTAGAAGATGCAAAGACCACCAGGAAATTCTATGCTGCTTCCAATAATATTTTACTTATATAATAAGGATTAAATATAATTTAAGTGTCCTCCAGTGATTCATATTGATATAAACAGCCTAAAATACTTGAACAAAATGCCAGAAACCCGAATGTAATCGCACATTCTTGCCAGTGGGACCTGAACAGCCAGGAAGATTGGTTCAGCTTCACCGACCACTACAAGGCAACCTCGGGCGAAGACGTAGCCGTTGCTTCGGACGCTCTGCCTTGTAGCATCTCCGACGAGCGTGAGTACAAGATAAGAAATCTGAGCTTATTTCTCCTAAAGACTATACTAAAAATAAACAATGCATGCACTGCATTCTGCAGATTACTCATTATTATTCACACTATTTTCTGACAGGCTAGAAAAACTATTTATTAAAGTTCAAAATATTTCAGTGTTGATGGTTATCATTTCTCTAAACGATCATGAGCGCAGAGACACGGAGCAAAGGAATCTAGAGATCGAATTTTAGAGCCGCATTCAATAATGCCTCATATATCGTGTTACTAATTATATTCAATGTGTGATTTTAAAATATGTAATTTTATTAATGGTGTTATAATAAATTAATTGAGAAATAATGCTTTAATAGGCAAACAAAATGTAAAAACTCGTTACATATACAAAAAATATAACTCAGTACTTACTGCAGTGAGTGACAGAGAGCGTATTTTCTCTTCGACGAAAACGTGAAGTCACGGACGGACGGACAGACGGACATGGCGAGCACAATAGTGAATTTTTTCCATAAATGAGAAAATGCGCTAAAAACACCAGGAGTTCATTTGCATACCCAAATCAACCTTATTTAAGCATGGCAACATAACTTACAGTAATAATAACCTCTCAATCCTGGAGAGCATTTCTGAGACCTAAGCATCGGCCCTAACAAAATTTAGAGTCGCCCCAGCTTCTGGTACTCCAAATCAGAAGCTGACGCGTCTGTAAATTTTCACTGTAACAAAATTTAGAGTCGCCCCAGCTTCTGGTACTCCAAATCAGAAGCTGACGCGTCTGTAAATTTTCACTGGGTTTAATGCCTCAGAGCTGGAGCAGCGCTACCCGCATGGACGGCGGCGCCTCTGCTACGTGGACGCCATCGTGCATCAGCTCGCTCCGCTAGAGCACCGCTCTGGTGCTACGCTCAGGGTCTGGAGTGTTCTGCCACAGTCAGGTGGGCAGCGGTCAAACATCGCAGTGAAATTTTGAATGTTCATCGCAGTGAGAAAAATGAGCGAGAGTTTGGTCAAATATCAATGCGCTTTTGCCATTGTGTTGGTCATTCTGATTTAATTGGACCCGGCAAATGAACGTATCAATTTCCTAACTGAGTATCAGTATCATTCATTTTCATGAGTTCTTGTAAAATTAATATAGACATTTTACCCATCCTAAAGATTCAAGCTAAATGACAAAACATTAGCATCACGTCTCCCCCGCCTCACTCAGCACCTTACTTCAACTTGCGTGCTGAGTTATGCAGCAAAAATTAAAATGAAGAATTTATGCCGCCGATAGCCCCGGGCTGAAGTCATCGTCACCAAATGCGGAGCGCGTAACGAAGGGGCTTTCCAATGGTTCGGTATAGCGGTTAGCGGTTTCAGCGTTTATTATGTCATAGGCCTGTTGTCGATTCTTAACATCGTAGAATATTCACAGCTTATTGCGGTGTCTAACACGCAACTCACTGCTCTAATTTTGCTGTGCTTAACCGCCCGAACCTCCTAGCTGTTTCTGGCCAGAAACTGGCGCACAGAGCTGGGATCGAAACACTGACAAAAGCGACCTAATTGGCTGTTGAAATTGTCGATATTTTGCTTCAAGTAAAAAATTTACCGTACCAGCAGCACAAACGATACTTTGAAGACTATCATTTTTGTTTTTATGCATTTCTGGCAGTATCTTGTATATACAACAGTGTTATACCTAACTGAAATGATAATTCCAAACAGCGTGGCATGTCTGTAGTATGGCAAGAACTGCTGCATAGGTAAAACGCTCTCTTAAAAAGAACCTAACTTTTCCTGTGGCTTTGAACGTTTCAGCAGGCGTACTGTAAACCAGGTTACATTGTCATATGAAACAATTATTTCTCCATGAAATTTTCAACATTCAAGTGCAGATATAGTGCAAGTAGGTATCAGAGAGACGAAGGATACTACACGTATTTTCTGTAACATAGCATTTAAATTAGATATTGATACAAAGTTTTTACTCAGAAGATATGAATTGCAGACTGGCATCACTGGGAGGAGTTCGAGCAGCGCCGCGACCTGCTGTCGCGCAGGCTGGTGCGCAGGAGCGGGCTGGTGGAGGAGGCGTTTACTCGAGGCCGTCCCGACACACTTATAGGTCAATGCGCTGTATAACTTATAAGAGCACGTTGCATAACTTCTCCATAGTGAATGTTTAAATAATTATACTGATTAGGATCATTACTAATTATACTAATTAGGATGCATAACTGGTGGAAGCTAATCATACAATCTTGTAAAGGATTTCAAAACTAATGATCAGCAGAAACTTTCTGAAGATAGAAAGTTATTAATGAAAGCATTGCAGCACATGCAGGTCACCACTTCCACGCCTCGCGATACACCGAACTGCAGCAAGATGATGAGTGGAACAACGAGGCGCTTGACGACGCTGAACTACAACAGGATACAGCGCTGGACTGGTGCTCTGGCTGCAACGAGACCTTCATGTTTTCAGCTGAACACCGAGCTGATGGGCTGAAGAAAAGGTTAATTTGTTCATAACGTAATTTACAATTGCTAATGTGACTGTTTTGCTTTACTAACTTTTATACGTTCTGCTATCTTGAAACTCAAATTTTTCGTTACCTTAAATGAATTTATTATCTAGGTTAATTTTTGTATTTCAGGTTAGTTTTTGCTTAATTATATGACTAGGGTTACTTAAAAACTTTTATAATTTTTCTCAACTTGAACCTCAAATTTTACATCTTGATTGAATTTATTTTCTAGATCAATTTTTGTATTTCATGTTAGTTCTTAATAATTGATGTATGTTCCTCACTTGACTAGATTTTAAACTTTTATTTAACGTCAAAATTTTACGGCATTTTAATTAAATTTATTACCCCCAAATTGATTTTTATATTTCAGATTAGTTACTGATGAACAGCTCACAACAAAATCGGAGTCTGGTGAAGATCACGTTCATGAAGATCCCGTAACGACTGCGTCGGTACTTGCAAATGGCGAAAAAAACAGTCAAGTTGACTCGAAAAAACCGAGGGAAATAGCAAACGAACTTGGCCACGAATACACCAATCAGTTCAACAAAGAATGCGCAAAAAGTCACATTGAAGTTGCTAATAAAATTTTGATGCAATCAGAAAACGAGCACTCGACAGGAGAACTGTTGACAGAAAAATCATCACAGGAAGAATTCCTGAATATTGTTAGTAGAGAAAGCATCGAAGACTCAAACGATATAACAAAGACAAGCTTTGAGTTCAGTCAGTCGTTGACGTGCAACGATTCCCGCGATGATGACTTTGACATAAATGTATATCACTCAAATAAACATAACGAGTTAGGAATAAATGCTACTGGTAAAAATGGGAACCCAAACATCCAAAATGAGAGGTTCTTATTAACAAGGAAAAAGTCTTCGGACTCCCCCGGGTTGGTACGACATCAATGGGTGGAAGAATACGAAGACCGTAAAGATCTCATGACCCGCAGAGTTGTATACTTCACCCAAAGTCAGGTACGTTCGCTTATGCATAACATTTATTATTTGAACTATTTTGATACGTGTACGCAATTATCCTAAAAATTAATATCATTGAATAGTTGCCTCACTCGATATTGATTTATTGAATTCATGCCATAAATTGATAAGAAAAATCACCGGTTTTCATATCCGCATTGGTATAAGCTCAATAAACTCCTTTCGCTCTTAAAGCGATTATCGTAAAATTTTTTAATATAATATTTAATACAGAAACAACATAAATTAAATTGGACTCCAATAGAGTTCGGAGAATAAAATGCTATGCTAATATAAGAATATTATTCTCGGTTTTGCGAGCAATAATTTCAGTATTGTAACTCCGCACGAAAGGACGGACATGACAACGCAGTCGCCACACGTGTTGTTTGCGACTACGCCCTCCCGCTCTCAGGCGGCGAAGCTCACAAGAGTGTCTTCAGGAGGCAGGTCAGTTGAAACATTCAATATTGATCCATAATTTCTTATGAATTAAGTTTTATATTTGTGACAAAGTGCTTTTAGACCTTTTGCAACCTTCAGCCCTTTGTGAGTGAACACTTCTTCACCTAATTAAATATTACTTTGGTGGCACAGTACGATCTGAAGACCGGGCGCATTCGTCTGTTGTACCACTACGGTGAGGGACGGCTGGTTAGAGCTTGGACGAACATACAGTGTCAGGCTGATGTTCCGCCTTTCACACTCACCACCCCCGATACAATCACTTCCTACCAGGTCAAGTGTGATGAAACGCGTCTGATTGCAATTATCTGTAGCTCAACTTACGTACGTTTGTCTATATAGAAAACGACTAATCAATGAATCGTTGTGTGGCTCTTCGATTATCACGTGCTTGATGCTCATTCGTTTAACAAAGCCTTGACACACGTCAGCCCACGTTATCTGAGGAATCACGTTATGCAAGGATGACAATAAAACAACAATTCAATACTCTGTTAAAATCTCACAGCCTGACCCTCGAGAGCCCAAACCTCAGCTAGAGCAACTGCGGGAGCTGGTGAGGGAGGAGCTGAAGAAGCGCGTGTCACTGCGTCGTTCACTGGTCGCCGCCGAGCAAGAGATGCAAGCCATCAGGCAACGACGTCTTCAGGAGCGCAGCGCCCCCGTGTTGCTGCCCAGCGTCTTTCAGGTCCATCGGCACGAGACGGCGCTGCTCATACTCGAACAGGTTAGCTCAGGGTAGAATAAATATCAGAGCACGAGGAGGGCACAAAAGGGAGAATTAGAACGAGTAATGCAGATCAGATCAGTGAGGGGGTATGCTAGCGTAAACTGCAATGTTGTTTGAGGGGTGGAGCAGCTAAGCTGGACTGTTACGTGTTCTAGGACACTAGAAGGGGAAATTTTATTCGCTTACTCATATAAAAAGCCAGGTTTAGGGTAATGTTGGTGTGCCTTGGATTGTATAGCGGCTTAAAATATAAACTTTATCTTCAACGAGTTGGTAGATTTCAAAATTCAAGTAAATACCAGTATAAAAGTATTGCTTGGATGTAGCGATCAGGATTAAAGTAGGACGATAATACTTGAATTAGTCAAAGCTTATTCTTCAACTTGTAATACCACTAAAAAAGTGAAGATAATGATTATCCATTGCTGCTAGTGATGTAGTGATAACCTTCAAGAATCTGATGGCAGGAGCAAGCTGAGGCCGCTCACTTACCTCAAGTAGAAGCCAAACGGCGACTAGAGCAGCAGGGAATCGTCGATATAATTAAGCCCTACCTCGCTCTGGTGGACGAGGTGAATAATAATAATCTTAGCCATTGAAAATCTAAAATCAGAGAACTATTTTAATAACTATCCGTCTCAATTTAACAGTTTTGATTATATGCCTATATTAGAGGACCTGTTTGTAGGTGAAGTTACAATATTCACAGCGCTTTCCTCTGACAAAGCTTCCATTAGTACTTAGATGCCAATCTACACATCGCTGTCACTTTTTATCAAGTTCAAGTAGATGTTATATATCTATTTCTCAAAGAAATTTGTCCATTAGCTCACGCAATAATCATATCTAATAAAGAGTTGCAGCACATAGCATAATGATAAGAGCACATTGCGGGAGAGCGGAGGAACAAGCAACGGGCATTCGTCCTAACCATCAATTTAAGAGATAATATAAAATAACGGTACTAAAAATAGTGAACAAAATACAAAGCAAATGCAATGAGGTAGTGTTGTCTTACTTCGGTTGCTGCAACTCCTACAATATATTAATGAATAATGATCCTCGAGTCGCGTGAACAGCAAATGACCATCAGTGTTCAGCAGGCGGGCGTAGACGACAGTCAGCAAACGGCGCTGCAGCAGACGATCCTGCGGGACGCGGAGCAGCGGTACGAGCTCAGGGCGAACCTGCTGCAGCTGAGGCTGGATCAGGTTGTCGCCGACTGTAGATAGACGTGTAGATGGTACGACGAGGTCCGCTGTTGATGACGAACGCAATCGTCTTCTAGAAGGCAGATCCGACACGTACTGCAGACATTCCGTGAGATAAGGAGGCGCCAGACCGTGAGGATATCGAAATGTCAGAACAGCGATCTTGAACTGCGTGCGCTGCTGAATGCGCAACCAATGAAGATCGCGCAATATCGGCGTCACGTGGTCGAATTTTCACTTCTTGCACACAGTCACCAAAAAATTGACGAGTTTCACGTAAATTAGAAAACAGCAAATCTTGTTGATGTTATTTCTTTTATTTTATCTGATAACTGAGTTAATTAATCATGATATTCAAATTCTGATTATCAATTAATAACGTAAACAGTGAACACAAAATGAATGTATTGAGTTCATTGGGGCCCATCGGCCAATATTCACGGAATATATTTATGAATATTAACTATAATACACGCATTATAATATATCGTGTTGTGTTAGCATGACTATTCGACTTGAATTGCATAAATATTAGGAGTTACGATGCCCAACATATTCGTACCAATTTATTCATTTCTTAACATCAGGCACACGAGGCGCTGCTGAAGGCGCAAGAAGAAGTGGCATCCAGCAAGAGGCGACGCTTAAGCTCCCAGGAGCGGCAGGCGCTCACTTTGAAATATTCTCAGGCGCAGGCGGCGTACAGGCGCCTGAGCAGGGCACTGGACGACTGGGCGCATCAGGCCACCATGCAGGCGACACAACGAGCTGAAGCAAACCATCGCAGCTGACGCCAGGCTGCGTAGAGAATAAATTGTATGCAAATAAGCACGACGAGCCGCACCGGAGTGCGTTCATGAAATACGCTAAGCCCCTATACCCTATACTCTGATAATAAATACCCCGTATGTATTCAGATTAGGGAGGCACTATATTTTGAGAAAAATACCAAATACTCTGAGAAGAAATACCCTATACTCTGAGGTGAAATACCCTATTCTATAAGACTTTGTGGTGCTCTCTCATGTATATACAGGGTGCGGCGCGGGAACTTACTTATTTGAATTGCGCGCCACGTGGCGGCCATTAGTCCTAGGACGGTGGCGCCATGCGCAATATGGCTGTCTCTTATACACATCTAGATGTGTATAAGAGACAGTGCGACCATGCAGTGGTCGAGAGAGGAGCGCGCGTTCGCAGTCTCTGTGTACTTTTCTAGTGGCCGGTCTATCGTTGCAACCCAGCGTGCGTTTAGGAGGCAGTTTAATGTCGCGCCCACTGGTCGTGTTCCTGGTCGTACATCAATCGTTCAGTGGGTGAATACTTTTATGAATACAGGCAGTGTGTGGAAACAAAAACCAGGTCCTTCCAAAACCACTAGGACGCCAGAAAATGTCGAGAGAGTAAGGCAGGCGGTTTTGCAATCACCTAAGCGATCCGCACGAAAACATGCATCTGCGCTTAGAATTTCCGATCGCACAGTTAGGCGAATTCTGCACCAAGACTTAAAATTCCACCCNCGTTGAAGGTTGGCGTGTGGTCAGATACGTTGAAGGTTGGCGTGTGGTCAGATACGTTGTAGGTTGGCGTGTGGTCAGATACGTTGAAGGTTGGCGTGTGGTCAGATACGTTGTAGGTTGGCGTGTGGTCAGATACGTTGAAGGTTGGCGTGTGGTCAGATACGTTGTAGGTTGGCGTGTGGTCAGATACGATGTAGGTTGGCGTGTGGCCAGATACTTTATGGCTGCGAGTTTTGTCAAAGCATTGAAGCCTACTTTTCTGTTGAGATGCTCTCAAGTAAATACTGCTGTTCTGTGGCATAGGAGGCTACTCGTTTTTCTTGACAATTTATCGTTTTTTATTAAAACACGATGGAAATTGTTGGGAAATGGGAATCAGCTGCCGCCTAACCCTTTTTCTTCTTTACACAACCATAATTAGAAAGCAGCTGGGATGTGCAGGCACAATATATCAATATGCCAGAAAAAAACACACTAGCTTTACCAGACCCAGTCCGCAACGCTGCCAACAGAATATTCACTGAAGCATTCAGAACGTCCCCAACCACCAGCCTCTATGTAGAGAGCGGACTGAACCCATTTTCAAGCAAACCCATTTCCATACACATCTCGCCATTTGAAGACTACGGAGCACAATATATGTCCATTAAACATATATCGATGGAAATAACTTATTGGTATTTAACATAGTAAAATCCTTCTGATGAAAATTCCATGAATGACTGAATTGAAAGTAGCTTTTGTCATTTTCGAATCGGGTATTTGTATTTTAGAACAGTGGGTGTGATGCCTGGCATTTGGCACGGCTTGTATTTTTTTCTGTCGCCCAATCCGCAATTTCCGTCAATTAGTTTATTAAAACTGACGCGGGAACGCAGCCGTGGACCAAAAACTTAACTCACAGGCCCTAGCGCCAATGCCTACCCTCATAATAGATCATTAGACTGCTAATAATCTCCTATCAGACTGTCAACACGGCTTTATTGCCGGGAGATCCTGCACCACTAACTTCTTGTCGACTCTGAACGAATGGNGCCGCAGGCTATGGAAAGATCGGGTTCCAAAGGCCGGATCCCTTGTGAATCAAGTCACGAAAAGTTCAAGAATCGGCAACAGGCCATGGGCCTATTTTTTCAACGCCGACACTTCTATTCTATTCTATAATGCAATACCTATACTCTGCCTCAGCGGGTTTGAAAAAAAAAAAATTCACTGGACACTGGCACGGAATATTCGCTCCAAAGTGTGGTTAGCAAAATGATTTCAGATGCTCTTTCATGCGTTCTAGCCAAAACGTTTTTTATTTCAATATGTTCCACATGCATGTCTTCCAGCAAATTTGGACATAATTATTTAGAAGTTTGGATAAAACCTACAAAATGATTAACGTTGTGTGCGTGCTGACTGCGTTGATACAGACAATAGGCCGTTGAACTCCCCTATTAATTCTTGAAACTATTACCCCCCTTTTCCCTTCATCCTTCCATATGAGTAGGCAGAGTAGCTCTGGACGAATGTAGTACTACAAATTAGAAACGCTGATGGAACGCTGCAGCGATTACGGCAGACGTAGGTGACGGCTCCGGCCGTCAGCTGGTGGGTCGTGAAATGATGGCCGCGAGAAAGTTTGAGTCGTTCATACCACTAGTGTCCATGCTCATTGATTAAGCTCTACCTGAGGATCGGGTTACGTGACTAAGGTCAGGAATGAAAAGTAAGACACCGCTGTCTAGATAACATATCTTGGTATAAGGGGTGATTATACAAGAGTTACGATACATAGGTATAAGCTACGGCGTCGTCCGTAAGGTCGGAAAACTCAACCGACGCGATTCATCACGGAGCGCTTATCAACTACTGCAGGGGGCTCTTACTTAGGCTACTAGCCCTTATGAAGCCTTCAGCTACCGCCCACAACTAAGGTCTTGATCGCTTGCTCTATCACGCGATGTCTTCCAGACACTGACTCATGTATTGTACTTTTCCATTAATCTCTTTCAGGTCAAGTGAATATTACATCACAATTACATATGGTCTAATCATAATAAAATTAAATTGATTATAATTAGACGCCAGATTAACACCAGACATTACCACTCCGATAAAACCACGTAAAAAATCTACAAGTAATGGTCATACCTTTGCCGCGCGGAGCGGTATGGCCATAGAGTCGCGCGGTGACGGATGTGGTACGGTTTCCGAAAGCAATCCGGCCACGAAGATTTCATGTGAGGTACGGTCGTTTAGGACAGTCTTACTTCTCAACGGAATTGCACAGCGGATTAAGGGAGCGCGTCCGTGCATCACCAATTTTGTGCACCAATAAGCCCTGAATCGAACGCCTTGGATCTCTCCGGACATCCACCAATCAGCCGTGAACCACTCGGCTTTGTCTTCCTCCGGCCTCGCATAGAACCTGCCGTGCACCACCAGGCCGCGGATCGAATCTGACTTCCGAGCATCGTTAAATTACGTAATTTTACGTTCACCGCATCTGAGGTTGGGTTTCAGATAGCGTAGTTCTGTTCCAAAATTTATCGTCCTTCGACAAGTGGCCGTTCGACCGAGGGCTGGTTCGACGCACGTCCTAGATATGGTTTTCTTGAAGTGTTGAAGGCTACGTTCCGGAAGGCAGCAATCATGATGGTCCATTACATCCAGGACAGTGGTGGTCTTCGGCAGGCGACCCCGGATTAACATTTCTGGGGAATAAGATGTTCGAGTGACCTAAAGTGATGGATTTTCAACTTTGATTTTTTACCCTTTTCCTTTGCTAGACATTTTGTTTTACCAGAGAATGAAAATTTGCATATCAACATGAACGCTCCATTGATAGCATAGCGTCAGGTACGAATGGAATTTATAACATGCTATATTCAATTATTTTCAATAAAATAATAGTTCAACTAGTAGCAAATGACGCTTTCCTAATAAATTGTATTGTTCATGCATTCATTCTCTTCATATTTTGAAACGTAATTTTGATTATCTTTGCGGAATCATCGTAACGCATGACATTCATTTACAACCAGCTTTCCAATATTTACATATTATTGATTATAGTGAAAACATGCATTGTTAGTCGTGGCCTATTAAATGTCACTCCAGTACCAGGCAAGCATTTTGAAAGCTGAGTGGACTGCAAAGTGTTGTGGTTGGTAGAGGGATGTTTATCGTGAACCCCCAGAAGGTTTACTGCCATGGGACAGACAGGCTGCCCCTCCACCGAAGTGCAACAACAGAAGGTCAAATCTTGATTCAATCTACGGAAGATTTACTGACCTGTTGGTTAAATTACTAATATAACTACCACTACCACTGTGTGGCAATATTCTTAGCAGTTTTTGCACCATTTATGACGTGTTGTTTTTCTGAGGCGGCGATCCATCGTGGCCTGGGAGTTGGGACTGTTATGTCCCAAACAAATACTAAGGATAGAAGAATGACTCAGAGATACTTACTATAGCGATCAATGAAGAATAGATACCTAGTTAAAACGCGGTATATTCCGACATCGTGAGTAATTCCGACACTTCTCAACTTTTTTCCTTTATATTAAGCTCTGTCTTAGTTCCACGCATTCATTGATGGTTGAAATAGTGACGTCATACTATTCATTGCCAAAACACTAGGTTTGGGCCATCTGGCGGGAAAATGTTGAGATCCAAAGAGCCAGTGCAAGTCACCCAGTAAGAACATCGAAAAACATGTCAAAGTTGATAGTTGACCTTGCTCTATCAAATAGTGATAAAATGTTTGTGTAGAAAGAATATTACGGTTTGAGACTTTTAAATAAGTCTGTGAATATATTGGGAATCCTTTGAGTATACTTGTATTTGCTGATTTCAAGTGGTAAATAAATTAATAGATAATTAAGTTATGAGACGGTTTTAGACACATAAAAACTAATTCCGACACAGCTTGGAATAAGACACACACAGCTCGTTCCGAGCTGTGTGAAAAAATTAAAATTTTCTTAATTAAAAGCCTAATAGCTCTTAATTAAAAGCCTAATTAAGTAGTGTTCAATATTCAATAGTGTTCTAATTCCAAGCTGTGTCGTATTCCAATACAGCTCACACAGCGATCGGAATTCGAACACAAGAGGGTCGGAATTACGAATTAATAGAGTTCGAAGCGCGGCCGGAATTAGTCTCACAAAATGCCGAATTTAGTCACACACAGCGTCGTAATATATGGATTTGGTAGGTTTGCATTCTAAAGGCTTTTAAATAAATATGGCAACAGTTTGTGACGTTTCATTGTTGCTGGCGCGTAGTGCGGTGTTTTGAGAGTGACGTAAAGCAAACAGAACTAGAGTTGCGCATACGATGATTTTTTATAGATATTCATTTTTTGCTACGTCCTTAATGTGTCGGAATATGCAGCGTTTACCCTATGTAAACGCAATGTCCTGCGAGCGTCTTTCTCAGACACTCGCAGATAGGTCAATAAAAGTTGAACTTGTGATTCTACTTCTTATATTGAGTCCATTTTGAGTCACATGACGTTCTCTGCAAAACAGAGTTGCATCAGAAGGCAGAACTTATATTAGTATTTATGGTTATATAATTCCTCTGAACATCAGTCGGGAAAGACTGAGCAATATAAGGCACTCGAAGAAATCATTCAGATTTCTACCTAGGCAAAATTAGTCTTAGAACTACCTAGGAGAATGCCACAACATGAAGTAATATTTTATCAAGGAAACTTTACGGTCAGGGTTATACAGTACAAACTGCCTGGCTAAGTTACACAAAGGGAATTTACAAAAGCAAATAATTTAAAATTCCTACGCAATTAGATTCATTTGCGCAATCACGCTGATTGTGCAGTACGCTGGAAAATCAGTTTCAGAAAAACAACACGTCATAAATGGTGCAAAAACTGCTAAGAATATTGCCAATATTTCAAAGATCATTTGGGAGATTTTAACTGGATTCAATGATGCGGCACATAGTTTTCAGACTGGGCATTATGACGAGACAAAAATTCATCTAACGGTAGATAATACTTGAAACGTCCCAGCAAATAATCCCAAGTGGAAAAAACGCGACATCAGAGGGATTCGACCCTCTGTTAATCAATTTCGCAGATGGCTTAGGCTTCTATAAATTGGCACCAATTCCGCAGGATGAACAAAATAAAATTCAAATTCAATTCCGCAGCGCTATCGGAAAAGTGAAGTCCGTGCGAAGTTCGAAGCCTGGAAATTGCGTTAGACACACGATCGAACAGCAGCTACCGTACAGGAGATACGTTCATGTTCGTCGACCGTCGTATTGCTCTAGGAACAAATGTGACTTGAACGCAATCTGTGTGCGCAGTGCGACTACCGATCACAGGGCTCCGGCTAACCGAGTCTGAGACAACTACATTACTACAAAATCCTCGCCGTTGAGACCCTGATTCGCGCGCGTGTGTGTGTGTGTATGCACGACCCTGCTCATATCACAGATGAATCAGGTGAAATTTACACATAAAAATAGTGACTAACGGTATTCATGTTATCATGCGAGAACTTAACACCAAAATTCTTATAAAATACAGGTCACATACGCTAAGTCGTAATACTGCATCGGACAAGTTACTTTGAGCTACTGGCCACTGGATGATTCTATCAATAAAACGTTCGTTAGAAACAAGTTCACTAAGTCACATTACAAACAATTTTCTAAGAGTAAATGCCGGTTGCCACGACCATGCAACGATGCCTACATCCGCATCCTCGACAGTCTCAATACTCGGTTTGGGCCAATCGGCCAAGGTTTACTCTTCCAAGGAGTCCCCTTAAACAGGGCCCCTAAAAAGATTGCAGTTTTACATCCCACTACATGGAACCCCACAAAAACTGTTTATAATCCTTTTCACCTTCCCATATCCTGTCTGTCTACATCACGACTTCATCTCACTTGCAGCTGTATCAGCCGTCAGATGCAGTGAATTAAATATTGGTTGCAAAGTAGCCGCCATGTAAAATATTTTACTAGCAAGAACGTATAGAATTCGCATGCAATTCACGCGAACGGACTATTACGGTATTTAATTATTATTTTTAATACCGAATAATAACTTAAGGATCCTCCATCACAACATTCTATACGCACTATAATGGAAAGTGAAATGAAATTTTTATTCAAAATTGTAGTAAAATTAATTTGACATCATAAAAAAAATTTGTACCGAAACTTATAACGAACTTGGCCCTGATGACGACTTTTAAAAACTCACAAATCTAATCAATAATTATAACCAAGAGTTAGGAATACCTACACAGACGAATGATATACAATGTCAAGTTATTATTCATTTCATCTGAATAACATGCGCTAATACAAGATAAAATGTAATTAAAGTTTCAACAATTTAGGTAACAATAAGCAGATCAATTAAATGTATACACCAAATAATGAATGTTACACAAAATAAATAGCCAAATAGGATTAAAATAACCCACGACCTGCCAAAGACAAGCGTAAACTTCGTAAAAAATAAAACCTGAAGTGATTTAATCTCACCAAAAAATCATTGTTCTCGAATTTGCTCCGTAGTTTTGATCCGTTCTAGTGTGCATTTATTATCCTACAAAATTATTATTCTCACCACTGGGCCCAGCTGAAGGACAAAATAATATGAAGACAAAGTCTACTGTGTTTCGAATAAAATACATAGTAAACTTTGAGCTGGCGAGTGACAAAATGCGACAGAGTGACAGAGCTGCAAAGGATCTAGAACTGTTCACTTGTATTGTTGCGGAGTAAATTGAACAGTGAAGAGTTGCCAGTCTTGGACAGTAACGGCCATGTCTACACGTTCAGGGCGATCCACATTTGTGTTCACATTCCAAGGACTGTAGGGATTTTTTTCTCATATCAAATTTATTTGCTTTGGCATATTTTTGCTTCCTGATATCTCAGAAAATTCTTGCAATTCGTGACTTCCATAGCTTATGTACCAACGGCACAAATTCATGCCTGCGCGCTCCACACAGATTTATAGCTTTAATAACTGGTGCGCGGGAAAGTAGTAATAAAGTGGCGGCGTGGAAAGTAACGACAATAAATGTAACAATGATGATATGAATGACGTTACCTCGCCAATACGAGACTAAGCAAATGAGCAACGCCCTTACATTAGGAAGTGGACATCGTTGCTTCTGTTGCTGATGGCGCTAAAACTTTAGTGCAAACCAGACATACATTATACAAGAGTATATAAAACTTATGATAGATATATGATATGAGTATGTAGGACAATTAGTGTTCTTTTTATCTTTATCCGTTCACAGCTTGAGTTCTTCGAACATTCCGCTGTTTGTGTGTGTGTAATTACCCATCCTGGTAGTGGCAACTAGGCTAAGGAGGGGGGTGATAGGTCAGTTTTATCCGGGCACTAATGTCACTGGCAGTTCCACGACCATCACTGGCTCGCTGACCCGCCAGAACCATTTTTGCATTACACAACACCCTGGACAAGCCAGGTACTCATTTATTAACCAGAGTTGGATGAATGGCTGAGTTGACCATGAGCTGAGCTTTCCGGAAGAACTTGTCCTCAGTGGGACTCGAACCCGGGAGCTGAGTGCGAGAGACAGAGTCTCTCACCACTGCACCACCGCAGCTCCTCTGCCGATTAAGCATGTTTTGTGGGTTAACAATGAAAAAACACGTCGTCACCACTCAAGTCGTAGTGAACAACACTAACATGGTAATAAGATGACAAGTGTAAAATAGGATGACATTATTATCACGACGGCCTCTGGTCGACCTCCCCTTCGTTGTCATAGCCCTCAGGAGCTGCGGATTTGACGACAGCTTTGCGGTAGGCGTTCCACTCCACGACGCAGAAGGTCAGGGTGCCCACCACGCAGAACACCACCAGAATGCCTACGAAGTGAGAAACATTTAACAAACAAAAACTAACATATTAGTGCGGCAATTATTCTCATTTGATCACCACCCGCCTTGCCATCTCATAAGAGGCCTTCTGACTATTGTAAAGCCCTTTTACACATGTTTAACAGGAGCGTAGTGATTAGTTATAAAACTACTCATATAAAGAGGAATAAAGTCAAGTAAACACAGAGTCCGACAGGTAAGTATTGATAATTTGAACGGCAAGCCACGATAGACGAAGATAATATTTGGGGTAACGAGGATATCTACTACTAATCGAGAAGCGCCATTTCAGTAGCAGTGGAGACTTGGTCGATACCGCATTGTGCATTCGTGTACAAGGGCGCAGCCGTAGGCCACAAATTTTACTCTTAAATAAGCCCTGGAGCCAACGCCTAGCTTCACCATGCATTAACTTTACTCAGCCTCAGAACTAGAAGCGGCAGACTACGCTTGACCTCCGTAATCCAGACAAGCGACACACTGCCGAAAGATAATAGCGCCGCAGGTCTTCAGCCAATGCTTAAGCATGCTTGCTCATAGCAGGCAGTTCCCCATCCGGCTGCACCTACTCCGGCCTAACCTCTACTGGCCTAACCTATTCACGCTGTCCCGGCTCACAAACTTCTTGCAGCCAATGACTGGCTTTACCAGCACGCTTGGACCGCCTTTCTAACTTCTTGCAGCCACTGAGGTTAGAATAGGTCCGCTCGGGTTTGTTTTGCTTGAAGAAAGGTTGCAGCTCGTATAGGTTAGGCCAGAGGAGGTTTGGCCAGATGCAGTATGGCAATGTTTACCTTTGGCAAGCTTATTTTGTGGCTGTGGGCATCCGGCGCTATGGCTTTGGGCACTCGACTTCATAGGCCATTATGCACTCTAGCGTTCTTAGCTATGGAGAAGAATATGAACTAAGTGTGAAGTTTGGCAAAGCTGGCCTACGGCATGCGCCCCGTGTACAACACATTCATTGAAAGGGGCTGTTCAGTTTTTAAACACGGACGTTTACGGAACCATTTAAACTTCTAACGTCTTGGTCGTGCTCCTAAGTTTGACACGATAATGAAGTGAATGAATAGCTTGACCGAATTAGTTCTATGAGATCATGGGTTGATCAACAGTGAAGACTCATGCAAGCATCAAACGTGTACGTCAAGTAATTGAATCCGACCCTCTACGCACAGTCATACGTAGAAGGTCGGCGTAATCGTAACAAACATACGATGCTTTATTAACTACGTATCCATTATTACTACAATGTTACAACTTATTTAGTACCTACCGAGATGCCAGTGTAGGCTGATGTATGTGGAATAGAAGAAACAGCAGGCTGCACTGAAGCTCTGCACGAACTGGAATACGGCAAAGGCAGGGCCTGAGTTGTCAGAGTACACGGAGCCCAGCAGCGAGTAGACCTGAGTGTTGAAACATGCGTCGCCGAAACCCAGCAAGAAGCTGCATAGCAGCGCAATCCAAACTCTGCCACAAGCAACGTAGAGGTCAATTGAAATTAACTCTAATACGTTAATATACAGCCAAATACTGGTGAAAATTTTTCATGAATCAACTGAGAAGTTAAAGTGCGTCATAATTAGTCTTGCAAGTTGCCTCACATGGGCTGGCCGCCTGAAAATTTGGAAGGTCCATAAGTGTCGCAGAGGGGGGAGTCCTTGGGGAGGTTCAGGAAGATGAGGTAGAAGCAGACCATGTGTATCAGGAAACCCAGCAACACAATTGGGTCCCGCCCGAACTTGATTGTCTTGCTACCGAAGATCCCAAATGTAGCGCCAGCTGAGGAAATGAAGTGGATCGTAGAGAATCAGGCTTTTTGTGGCACAAACAACAGTTAAAATTTTCAAGATGATGATTTTATTTTTTAATGAAGTCTTGGCAGTCTGCCGTTATGGGGTGGGTACAATCAATGCTCTGGGGAAGTGTCTACAAGTGCCACAATTGGAAGTGGAAGCTATCGGTCCCACATCTAATTGGTTAAAATCAGCCAGTTACAAATTAGAAACGGAAAGAAAAACAAGCAAATCATGTCTGGGAATAATGAAGGCAGGAAGACAGTTTTAATGGACCGGAAGCGTCAATAAATAAGCTCATACCAAGGATCTCTCCAACTCCAATTGAGATGCCGGAGAGTCCGACCAACATCTTGGGGTCAGGGAAACGCTGCGTGAAACTCAGGCAAGCGCTGTACACCCCGCTGTAGAAACTCAGCTCCAGGCCTGCACAGTATCATTACTATTAGTATCTAAAATGTTGTTTATGCAATGCTGTATGTTGTATTTGACACTCTAAATGTTGTATTTGCATATGATAGTTTATAATATTAGTAGAACATTAATATTCATTATCAATCTTACACAGGGCTGGTACGCTACATATATCTTGAGATATTGCATGTCAGAATCAAAAAGTGATTGGCGCTTATAATAGAATATAGAACAAACCCGTGTAGAAGAACGTGACGGACAATAGAAGCATGTCTTTGGTAACAAAAAGCTTAAAGCTTTTCATAAGCTCTTTAGTAGGGGAGCTTGCGGCATCAGATCTGCCTGATTGTGATCCCGGCTTGGGCAGGAGGAGCAGCACGAGCGTCCCTGCCACAGACACGGCCGTCAGGGAAATGAAGACCACGAAGCGGGTGTCTGCACTTATAACTTCCTGGCCTCGGAACTTCACGAACACGAAGATGTTGCCGAACACCATGCTGCGTGACACAGTTCCGGTAAGAACACCATGCTGCGTGACAGCTTTGGTTAGAACACCATGCTGCGTGACACAGTTCCGGTAAGAACACCATGCTGCGTGACAGCTTTGGTTAGAACACCATGCTGCGTGACACAGTTCCGGTAAGAACACTATGCTGCGTGACACAGCTTTGTTTAGAACACCATGCAGCATGATACATTTTTTGTTGGGGTACGCACAAAAATAGAAGGTTTGGTAAATTCTCATACATGGGGTAAGTACACAACTGTGAGGCATTCAAATATCAATGCCTTTTCGAAATTTTACTAGAGAAGTCAGCCACAAATACGTACTGCAGTCGATTACTGATTCCATCGATGTGATAGCGCTTACCAATGATGGTGCTGAAGTTGTGCGTCAAATTCACTTCATGGGTAAAATTGTTCCTCCAAACCACACAAGAAGAATCCACCACACAACTTATATAGAATGCGCAGTGAGTTCACTTGCGCTGGAAAATAATTTAGATAGTGAATATTGCAGAATTTTTCAGCCATCTACAAGGCGGGCACTGCAGCACTGAACACCCATGTGTAGCGGATCTCGCTACAGAACTAATTTTATATTTATGAAAATAGTTTAGAAAGAATTCCCTTCCGTTGGCAGGCAACATTTACTTCCGTTAGGTCTCTCACAGCTAGCTTCTGCCCACTCTCGTAACAGCCGCTACTCCGGTAACAACTTGGTGAGCTCGCTAACTTAGAAAATAGAAACAGTGCCTTTGGGATAGCTCTTGCTTTCAGGGAGCGCAGCGGTGCACCACCAATTTTGTGCACCAATAAGCCCTGAATCGAACGCCTTGGATTTCTCCGGACATCCACCAATCAGCCGTGAACCACTCGGCTTTGTCCTCTTCCGGCCTTGACCACCACCTGCCGTGCACCACCAGGCCGCGGATCGAATATGACTTCCAGGCATCGATAAATTACGTAATTTTACGTTCACCGCATCTGAGGTTAGGTTTCAGATAGCATAGATCTGTTCCAAAATTTATCGTCCTTCGACAAGTGGCCGTTCGACCGAGGGCTGGTTCCTAGTTACGGACGGCTTGAAGGCCTAGTTACGGACGGCTTGAAGTGTTGAAGGCTACGTTCCGGAAGGCAGGAATCATGATGGTCCATTACATCCAGGGCAGTAGTGGTCTTCGGAAGGCGACCCTTGCTTTCAATTGTGTTCAGTGTAGTGTAGCCGTAATAGATGAATCTGGAGACAGTGCAAGGTTCTGTGTCAGTCAATTTCACCTTGCCTTAAGCTCAGGTGATAACTGCTTACTTACCAAATTGAATCGTGTATTCAAAATTTACATTGCTGCTTTGCAGCAACATCACGTCAGCACGTACCAAGAACACATTGCTGCCCCTGTATGAACGTCATCACAACTCAACGTGAAACTTCACGCGCCCCTGTAACGTTCATCACAACAACGTGCAACTCCACGTGCCCCTGTAACAACGTTCATCACTACAACGTGTAACTCCACGTGCCCCTGTAACGCTCATCATAACTCAACGTGCAACTCCACATGCCTCTGTAATATTCGTTAGAACTTAACGTGCAACTTGACGTGCCCCTAAAACATCATCACAACAACGTGCAACTCCACGTGCCCCTGTAACGTTCATCATAACTCAACGTGCAATTCCACGTGCCTTTGTAACGTTCATTGGAACTCACGTGACTCTGCAATAACATCATCAAAACAACGTGCAACTCCAGGTGCCTCTTGCAAATCTACGTGGTTCTGACCACGCCGCGTGAATGTCATCACGCCTCAGGCATCTCACCAGGCCCCCTAGTTGAAATTTGTGGCAGGCAACCCAGGTAAATTTCGGAAACGCATTCTGCGCCGCCCACAGACGGAGACCAATTTAGCAGCATCATAGCAGCAGGAATCTTCGGAAACTGTCCCTTGATAAAAATCTGGATAGGAAGCAGCTGCATATTGGCCGTAATTTTAAAGCGTTATATATATAGGCAACGGCTTCCGTCCATGTCCGTTTCTAGGTAGCAATCGAGCAGGACTTTACACGGGGTTAAATTGAGGGATACTTAGGTTGGGGGTGGGAGTGACTTTCATTGCTGTCTTATGCTGGCAGGTTATGTACACTGTACAGAAAAGAACGCGTACGTGTGGCACAGTGCTTCGTCATGAAGATGACGAAGCACATGTAATTAAACCCTGGTCCCCGTTAACTATTTTTATGGATGTGCCACAAATCCATCTTCATGCAAGGCAATGAAAACCATTATAACGCTTAACAATTGAAAAAAAACTCGAATGACTTCTGAATATTATTGCATAGGTATTTTGAGGTCCTCAATAATTCCAATTTAATTGTGAAACGAAGTAAAACGCGTCGTATCATTTTATTTACTTCGATCATTTATACAATTATCCTGATTAAGGAGTGTACAAAAACTGCTGCAGTTATTTTTACTTAACTTACATGTAATTTTACAATTCTCCACATATTTCAAATTGCTAAAAATAACAATCCATGCCATGATCTTGAGGAAGGAGTGTAAACGAATTAGGGTAAAAAGAACCTAATTTACCTTAAAAATTGAAACGGTTACAGTGGTCGTAAACAAATTTTTCATTGAGAGGAAAAGATAGTTTATAAAACGTGAAAATAAGGCGACGAATCATTTTGCTAAATATTTGGTGAGGTTCTAACTCTCAAGAATAATTTTAAATTGATTTTATTGGTCATTTTAAGAGAGTCAATATTCCCCGTCATTGCAAAGTTGCTTTGGATGGCGCGGGAGACTCAACGGCGTCTAGTTGGCGTGGCTGCAGCGTGTGATCTCTAGTACACGAAAACTTCTCTTTTAATCTGTCCGATGAAAAAAAAGAAGTGTAACAAAAGCATATCATATTCTACCAAAAAAAAAAAACGGCGCCGAAGGAAGGC
Organism: Hyalella azteca; assembly: GCF_000764305.2. Taxonomy (NCBI): domain Eukaryota; kingdom Metazoa; phylum Arthropoda; class Malacostraca; order Amphipoda; family Hyalellidae; genus Hyalella; species Hyalella azteca. Next base: position 20,910 of record NW_025934943.1, on the reverse strand, counting down.
TTACCCTGACCGAATTGATTGTACTGCTCAGCAACTAGAAAATCCCGATGTTGACACCCAAAGTTATGGTAGGAGTACAGCGAGTGCGTCAGGTACGTCAAAAGATAACCGCAACAGTAGCACAAGCCGAAGTCAATCATCAAGTGATGGTGAATCGAGAGACATTACTCACAGTAGCGCTTCTGAAACTGACTGCAGCTTTCAAGAGGCAGTGAATGATGAAAATTTTACAGCTGATGATAAAATTGAACAGGCCTTAGTTGAATACATATAGGTCGAAAATACAGCATCTGGTGCATCAGTTGCTCGTTTGTTGAAGTCGTTTAATAAATATTTTCCATGGGTGCCACTGACAGCTCAAACTCTTCTTGGAAGATATGAAAAGGAATTCCAGATAGAAGACATGCACCATGTATGATGTATGGTAGGTATGTTCACCTTAAAAACTGGAAACAGTGTATAGTAAAAGATTTACAGAATGAGAATTATAGGTTTATTACTTTTCTCCATGCACTAATCAATGTACATGACATTCCGCTGTTCAGAGATTCGCATAGATTTCACGCATATCATATATTGATCAAGTTTGAATAAATGCAGAGGAAGTTAGTTAGTTTAGTGACCCTATGATTACTAGCGCTTCAGCTGCTAAGCTTTCTCGCGCCGAATGCCACGTTGGGCATTATGGGTTAAGAACAGATTGCATCACATGTATTCAGCGTTGACCAGATCATATACAGTCGAAAATGTTTATTGCTCTCAGGTACTCTACGAGGCGGTCAACATTACAGCTANCCCCCCCCACGACAAAGGCGAGATGGCACGGGGGGGAAATGCAGAGGAAAATTTCTGAAATAGGCACTTATTCATCAGAAAATACGTCAAATAAAATGCTACCAGTTTATGTATTTTTGCAAAAATGTGTAGATGAATTGATATTACTTGAAAAAGGTCTTCGGGGCACTAACCAGAAAGTGACTGTTACCATAAAAGCAGTAGTGTGTGATGCTCCTGCAAGAGCGGAATTGAAAAATACAGTTAACCACAACAGCGTTTTGTTGAGCGCTGCATCCAAAAAGGTACTTATTCCCAGGCTGGAGGACACATAGTACTGGAGTACACGTCGTCGGACAGGTCGTACTTGAAAGTACAACATCTGTTTTCAACTATTTCACTGTTTCGTCTGGCTAAAGCGCGACAGGCTCGGCCAAGCCCGGTGCCGGTACCGTCTCACAATTTTAACTGGGATCGTTCATCTCACCACGCCACTTGTATTTCACCATCGCCACGTGCTCCTGACAACTCATCACATGCGCTGGTCTCTCAGTTCGTCCCATGGCCACCATATTCAGGTAGGTCACGTGAGCTAAGAAAATAGATACTAGAACCTTTATTTTGTTGTCATAAACCGACCAGTCTCATCTGACCGCCCTAGTTAATATAAACATTTTCTTTATAGTATAACACTTGTTACCCCTGGCGTTGAAACCCTGAGACGGTGTCCAGATCGAAACAATAATTAAATGTGGTCGGGTGCCAGCCCCCACGCAAGCACTGCAGCAGTGATTGGAACCCCACCGTTTATTGCCGTCATCGCGCTTTATCATTTGCTGAGCAGGGTTGGTGATTTTTTTTATTTAAACAAAAAATCAAAAATCAACGATTTTTTTATTTTTTTTTTTATTTTTTCAGCTTTTTTGTCTTTTTTTAATGTTATTTTTTATCTTGCAATTAGCCTGCTAACAATGAAAGTATATGGATGGCTAAAAAGGGCAGTTATTGCCTTCAAGAATGACCGAGGTGGTGTTTACCACTTTGGGACTTTTGGGTAAACAATTATTGACAAGTCTATTCATTAGCTGTGTAAAGTTTGTATGGAGCAAGGTAACAAGCTAAATATTGACCATTTGACTGGCTTCAATATACAACAATACTTCAGGAATACTTCAGTTTTTCTAAACATTGAAGAGTCACGTAACAGATAGGTTACGTGACTCTAAGTTACGTGACTTTAATAGCAATAATAGCACAGTGCACAGCACTATCAATACATCTACTGGTTTTATGTCCTATAAATCTACCAGACTCTGCCCTCAAAACACACCTAGTAGTGAATGAGTGACTGACTGCACTGTTCCCATTTGATTCAGACCAATTAACCAATACTAAACATAAACTGAACAACAACCAAACAAACCACAAACGACTTGAAACGAATCTAATGTTGTGAGAAAAGCTAACACTGTTTGAAATAAAGATATGCACAATTCAAACATTTTATTTACGTTCACTGCATTCAATTCTTTTATATATAGTTTTATAATTGTAATTGTTTCGTTTCTAGTTATAAATTCACGTATTTAAAGATTGAAATTAAATATTTTAATAGCAATACTCATATTAGAGTGTAAAATCTTTCTAAATGCGTAAAGGTCAATACAATCTCAACCAACTCTTCTTATATAAGATAGCTAACACATGTAAATTGTATAATGTGATTAATATATAACAAATAGTCAAATACTTAGTTGAAGACCACTTATAGCCTTATAGGAATTAGCTACGCTGCTAGCTATGTTATATGTCCAATGAATTGCAACACTAGATGCCTCTGTACCAAAAACATACAATTCATTGGAACGTAATACCCACTAAGACTAAAGGCAACAGGTGTATATTCAAATTTTTCATAGTACATTTACACTAAACCATGAATAAAAATACCGTACCTCAAAATAAATTGAAGACTGCCACTCAATATATTTAAATATATAAAAAATCAAATAAATTAAACAAATGAAAAAATCTTGAATTTAAAAAAAAAAAAATCAAGTGATTTAATCAGTTTGATTTAATCATTGCCAACCCTGCTGCTGACTGTCGTCGTGCGCTTACCATATGCAGCTCGGCAATCAATATTTCACAGCCAAGCTGTAGGCACTCCAGGTCTTGCTGGCAAACGGCACTCGCCAGTGTCATACCATTGGTACACATGAATGCTAGTGGCACTAGGGGCTACGAGCAAGCCAGCATGCGGCACGCGGCTAAAGCCACTGCAAATGAGCCTCATGATTACAACTTCGTCGCTTCGACGTAACCAGGAATTACCAACAAAGAATTTTTTTATTCGAATGAAGTTAACTTTGATCACAAAAAAGAATATTGCTGTAATCGTAAAGAAATCCTGAAAATTACATTGGGGCTCACAATAACCTCAGTATAAAGATATTAAGCGAGTCATAATATGAGCAACAGTAAACAAGGTTTGCACGAACGTGGCCAGCGCGTGACTAGCATCATGAACTTACATCTTGCGACATATCGGTCAGTACGACTAGTGCCAGTGCCGGCTTCTCGATAAGTTGTGGAAGCATATTTCGAGAAATATTAAACGAGCTAGTAGTTTTAAAATTTAGATACTCATGTTATTATGATTTAAAATTTTTTTGTGATTGAAAACCGAAATTAAAAAATTACCGGGTAATATTTTTTTACTGCAATTAATAAGGTTTTGAACGCCGCAGTCTCCACTGCGGCTTTGTCAGCCTGAAGTCGCGCAAAGACTTCTGGAAGAAACTCAAGATTTTTTTCTTCTGGGAAGTTGCTATAGATATGGCGCTGCAATTTATGCGAATTTGGTGGTCTGTTTTAGATAGTGACAGGAATGCCGCTTCACTATTGATCAAACCTCTCAATGCTTACTCATTGGAGCATATACTTATTTGTTTATTCTTTCATTTATTAAAAATTGGAATCAATAAAATATCACTATGCTATTTTTCTAGCAAACAGTTGAGAAAGATTTAATTTCTTAAAACTCGGTCTTTTGATTATTGAGAAGAATCATCAATTGTAGACTTGTAGTAGAAAGTATACGAATGCTGAGGAGCCTGAATGCGCGCGGTCTGGACTGGCGCATGTCGTTCGCGGGTGAAATAATCAAAGTGAAAAAACTAGAGGCGTAACTCGCTGTCTAGAAGCTGGTCAAGAGAACTTCGGTCGTTTGGTAAACGCAGCAACGAGTTCACCTAAATACCCTGATATTTTCCTAACATTCAAGGAAATTACCTTTTCGTGTCATTATTGTTGTCGGAATAAATCCAACTATTTATTGATAGCAGTACTAGTCACGTAAACAATGGCGTCATAGGGCATATGTAATTTTACATGCGAGAAATGAGATGTAAAATCTAATTCACGAAATAAATTAAGAGCTGCCAAATAGTCAACGGTCTTATATGATAAAAGATTATACACGATCTTGATGTCATTGATTAACTTGATTATGCTCAAGATGACAGGTTACCCAAGTTATGGCCATTAAAATAGAAACGCGATAAAGATGATCAGAGCGAAGTCCGGACATGGAACGTCCAGGCATAATGCCAATTTCTAGGGGAGTGTAAAAAATCAGCCTTTTGGACTGCCATCCCGGCACTGCCGTCGCACTGCTGCGGCATCCACGCGACTGTAGATGGACATGCAGTCGTAAGTAACGCTGGCGCTAATAATTTGTTACCGAAGTGCAACATTGAACATCTGGGGAACTGCGGCAGGACTCGCCTGCACTGCAGCACATCACTCGCCTGCACTGCAGCACATCACTCGCCTGCACTGCAGCACATCACTCGCCTGCACTGCAACACATCACTCGCCTGCACTGCAGCACAGTCGCAGATGCAAGATGCTGTTGCTTGTCACTTGCTGAGGGTAGTTTCCCATTACTGGACAATCCATGATCTCTCTCAACCAATTGTCTAGTCGTCTCTCGAATGTTGCTAGGGTGAATTCTTCTCCTCTCAGCGCTTTTGGCAAGTCATTAAAGAGCCTCGGTCCTGCCAAGGACAGAGATCCCTTCCGAAGAATCTGTACTCTGGCCGTGACTCGGTTATTAAATGGGAAAATCCTGCTCAGTCTACCACTCCTATCATTATAATAGGCCACTAATTTGGATGTCTCACTGTCAAGTTGGGAGCCTTTCCCAGTAGTTCAGGTTCAGCTTTCTCATGCCGCTGATCCTGTACGTGAAGGTCCGCTGCACTGCCTCCAGTTTCCGCACCGCATCTGCCTTGAGTGGCGCCCAAAGTTGGCAGCAGTACTCAAGATTGGGGAGCACGAGGGCTCTGAAGAGTGTAATCATTGGTGCTACTTCTCTCGTTCAAAATGGTTGCCTGATCCATCCCATCCGTTGCCTGCTTTGGGTGACTATTTCCTCGCTGTGGGCATCAAACGTGGTTTCAGTACTCATCTACACTCCGAATCTCGAAATAGTTGCTTCTCTTCAATTTCTGTGCCATCTGATGCCAAGGGGATGCGATGTGGCATCCCGATCTCTGAGCGGTCTCTGTATCTCATTCCTCCGAACTTGGTGCCGTTGAACTGCATATTGTTCACAAGGGGCCCAATTGTAGATTGTTTACAAGTCATCTTGTACCTCTCGCAGTCAAGAACATCTGTGATGACCATCTGCAACCCATCACTCGCCTGCACTGCATCATGGCCCAGAAGATGCCAGAGTTCCTTGTTATGGTGGCGTCGTCGGACATGAGGGTGAGGTAGTTGCCCTGGCCGGTCCAGATGAGAGCAGCTCCGAGACCCACGACCACCGACACCAGGTATAGCAGCCACGTGTGCGGCCATAGGAATGACGCGATGAACAAACTGCAAAACGGCGAAAAAATATTACACTTATACTCATATGGTTACAATGTTGAATAGTCGCTATTATCAGAATAACATGCTAATACATTTACGTCATAAATGATTCTTAAATCATTTGAGTATTGATTTATTCTTCAAGTTTCTGTTACTTCCGATCAAACTTGTAATTTAAACTTGATTCAATAATTTAATTATCATAGAAGCAACTGTTCTAAAATAGATAACAATTATCCTTAAAACGGCCTGCGTGGACATATACAACAAAATTCAACTATACATTATTCGCACTACGCGCTGTACTGATGTAGCACGTATCTGCTCTTATTTTAAGCACATTCTTATAGACCGTGGCAGAGCAAGAAGTGCACAGCAGGAGAAGGCATGGAAGTATGAGAGCCTAAAGGTGCTTATGCCCGGGGCGACTAGTCGCGTCGATTAGTTGAGTCGACTACAGTTTTGCCGGCTGAGAGCCTATACACGAGGAGAGAGTTTTCGGTACAGTCCGCCAGCGCCAGTGCGACGTTGGGAGTTGTCGAGTAAGGTGTGTGCTTGGTGGAGGCCAGCGAAGCTCCACTGTTGTACGTACTGCAGCGGCTAAGAGACAAGTAAGAGAGAAAGCGACGCAGTTGTGCACAGTACGAAGGCCCAGCCGCTACTGGGCACACTTGAGTGACTTGACTGGCTTGAAACAACTCGAGCTGCTTTGCGTGCAATGCAACAGCTAGTCGCCACTGAATACGTTGACCATCACAAATATTAGTTGAGTCATCTAGTTGACTCAACCAATTTCGACGCAACTAGTTGCCTCGTGTATAAGCTCCTGAAGTGAGTAGACTGGACAGACGTGGCAGCGGTGCTTTTGGTTGCCAGGTGGTCGGTAGTATAACTACTGGAGGCTGGCGTGAATTATTTGACGGGACAGGAGGCGTTCAGAGTTTAGTTGGACAGTCGCAGAAATAAGTTCTTTTTAATCGGGGCTAACAGTCGAGAAATTAATCTACAGGTCTTATTCGCTGGTGCTCAATTTGTTCCTTTATCAATGTGCCCGAGGCTGCATGAAGGTTATCACTTATCACATCCCACTTGAGCTGTATATAATCAAGTATGGCCGTTTAGAAGTTGTGTCCTGACCTCACTCATTATGGTCAGGTATAACTAACTCATAAAGCCATTTGAGAGTTTAGGAAATTCAGTTTCTTTTTATATTTTAAAAATAATTATGTCATTATTTTGGATCATTCTTTGTGTTCCCCCATTCTCCCGGCATTACGTTTTATTGCAATCAAATCTGAGGTCGGAGTTCTCAGGCCTTGAAGCAGCATACATCTGACCTAGTACATCATTTATCTGACAGCTAGTGAATTACAGGAGCCAGAGTTTCATTCACAACGAAGCTTGTTAAAGCAAGACGCGTCTGAAAGCCACACTCGCCCCACGGCAGGTCAGTGAGAGAACATATCCTGGCTACGGAGAACATGATTCGTGACCAGTTATGCGTATCCTGTTTGGAAACGCAGAAGAACACCTAAGTTTTTTAAAGGGTATGAATATTTCGTAACCTACAGAATGTGATGCTCTATAACGCAAATGAGAAAAGATGTTTGGAAAATCTAGAGTGTAAGCACTAAGCACGCACCTACAGCACTCATACAAACACATACGGAGAGTAAACTCGTATAGGCTAAGTACACACGTGTAAGTTAGTGCTCCAGCCACCATGGTAAGCTTAGGTCCCAGGATGGTGAGGCAAGATGGAGCGACCCAGTTGGTGGTGGCGAACACGGCATACACCACGGCCAGGGACACGTAGCCTGAGCCTGCGAAGCTCGGGTCTTCCTTCTGGATGCTGTCGATCACCACTTGCTGAAACGGTCGGTAGTTGTGACGTGCCAGCAGTTGACATCGAGTGCCAGCAGTTGACATCGAGTGCCAGCAGTTGACATCAAGTGCCAGCAGTTGACAACCAGTGCCAGCAGTTGACATCAAGTGCCAGCAGTTGACATCCAGTGCCAACAGTTGACATCAAGTGCCAGCAGTTGATATCGAGTGCCAGTAGTTGACATCAAGTGCCAGCAGTTGACATCAAGTGCCAGTAGTGGACATCCAGTGCCAGCAGTTGACATCCAGTGCCAGCAGTTGACATCCAGTGCCAGCAGTTGACATCCAGTGCCAGTAGTTGACACCCAGTGCCAGCAGTTGACATCCAGTGCCAGCAGTTGACATCCAGTGCCAGCAGTTGACATCGCGTGCCAGCAGTTGACATCCAGTGCCAGCAGTTGACATCCAGTGCCAGCAGTTGTCATAGAGTGCCAGCAATCGACATCGAAGTGCCTCCAAGTTGGAGTCACTTTGGGTGCCAATTTTTAGGCTTGATACATAGGCTATGGCAAGAGTCCCACACAAAAAAAAAGAAGTACTACACTACTCGAATTCTCGCCAGTTTGCCAGTGAAATAATGGTAAGCAGCCAGAAAAATTAGTATTTCTACGAAAAAGACGAAGCATAAGTGGAGCTCTGTCGATGACTGGAGTCATTAATGCTAGGAAGATGTCGCATTGCGTCAATGATAATAACATCGGTGACAATTAAACTCATGAAATGCACGTCAATGTGCATACTAATTAGCAAAAAAGTACACGTCACACTGGCAATGGCCAAACACCCTGGAGGACAGAAACAATGACCAGTGAGGCCTGGAAACAACACACCACACTGACAATGGCCAAACACCCTAGAACTAGATGAATGAAGCAATGACCAGGGAGAAATGGCAACAAAGGGCAGCTGTAGGACCTGCATGTTTCCCTGCGTCTGGAAGGACGTGAAGATCAGCATGAAGGCGAAGCCGAGCACCACCACCCCCAGCGTGCGTCGCTCCAACGCCATTGCTGCGGTCCTGGGTACTTTACTACCTCAAAATTCCTTCCATTTATCTCAAGTGTACAAGCATAGACTGCAGAGTTAATTCACTCTTATTTGCATCATCTGCAGAGTGTGAAAGCAACACAATCGCTATGATTGGTGAGGTTAGCAGATATATATTGAGGATACAACCCATCTCACAGAAATCACCATGTTACCGATCGATATTCAAGAGTGTTCTTAAAACGAATATATAATTTTACGTGGCCGCTCAAGATCGTTAGAACTTTCGCTTTCAGCTAACTCGTATATCTGCTCAGGTCTTGACTTTCTAAAAGTCCTAAAACAATAATTCTAAAACTGATAAGGATCAATAACTAACTCTTATGCTGTATATATATCAGTTCACAGCAATTGTTATTTCAGGACCGAAGACTGCGCGGAGTCAAAGATCTAATGTATAGCGCCAAAGGTTCAAACATCAAATGAAACTGCACACGATCATTTCTCAGTGCACAGGAAGCCAGGATATCAGGCTGAGTGTAAATTACCTACGATCTGAGCGGACGAGATTATACAAGAGGAGCTTTTCTGACAAAAATTCTGACGCGACATGATTCCCACTTGAACACAATTATAAAATGACACAAATTTTCATAGTGCAATATAAATAATATAAATAATCTTTTGATTTATTTTTAAAATACGGTACAATATCATAAAAACATCGAAAATTTGCAGTGTAAAAACGAGAATTTTAAAAAATCACAAGTGAGAGGCCCATTACAGCGACGGCCAACTTTTCACTATACATTAACCGCCCTTCATCGTGGAACGAAAGCCAGGCATGAATTTATGACGGAAAATACAAGTGACACATAAAATATCTTATCTTTGTGCCGCCATGCAGTGGGAATTTGTTCATACATGTCCTGAACCAGGAGGAGTAACTCTACAGCAAAACTCTATTTGCGAAACAATTTGTGAAACTTTGAACGTTTAATTTACACACGCTAATTCCATTCGAAGATGCGTGTAGCGCCTTTAATGTCAACAGTCCTGGTTCAAGAGTGGCTTTCAGCGGTTTAAGAGTGGCTTTCTATGGCCGGTTTTAAGTGATTGATTTTCTATCATTTTTAACGGGAATGAACTTGGCTGAAGAGCATGAGAGTGAAAAGTTCAGCGAACTCTGTGCGGTCGTGCACCACGCATCACCGAGCTCACCACACAGCAAGGCACTATCACATCTATCAAGCACCCTGGACCGACGGTGCACCACGCATCACCGAGCTCACCACACAGCAAGGCACTATCACATCTATCAAGCACCCTGGACCGACGGGCGAACTTATCAGCGTGGACAACAGCGATGGTTAACGCCTCATGATAGGTTAACAATGGGAACCTGATACGCATTCTCACGCACACGGTTTACATTAACGGTAACTGGCGTACAGTGGAGATACCCCCGCGTGCTTGCTGCCTGCGCATCCGTCGCACGCAGCACGGATATTCACTGTTAATTTCCATAGATGATAAATTTACTTGCACGCGGTAATAACTTAGATTGTTGCGGTTCTTGCTGATAAAAATTCAATCTGTTTTAAAAAGAGTCGAAGCCAAAAGGCTTTAAAAATACCAGATGCATAGCCTGGGACGTGTGGATATTAGAGGCCATCGAAAAGAAAGAAGTAAGAATCAAAATAGGCTCAATAAGAAAAATTTCATATAAAAAATATAAAAGCATATATAAATGAACAGAGCAGAGACATGAGGGCATTGCTATAAATATTATATATTGTACATAGTTATAGTATACCGTATATAGTGGTCATAGTATTATAGCAGGGAAGGAAATGTTACTACATTACTGTACTATGTTAAATACTTAGTTGTATAGGTACTAAATTACGATTGCAAGATTCGGTAGACGTTTTCCTGATGTTTAATAGATATTTATTGCCCCATATAATGGTGCGGATAACGACTACCATAACACCACTCATAGATTAAATATTAATGGCTTTTCACACCGATGAAGCCCCACACTTCCCACGTTATGAAGCCTTCGTCCGGCCGACGGCTGCTATGCCCACTAACGCCCTACACCAAACAAAGAAGGATAGGCCACGGAAATTCTAAGTAACCCATGTCCCCGTTCATGGGAGAGGTTCGCTTGCGACGACATTTGGAGCCGATAGCCTATCTCGCTCGGTGTGGCACTCGCTCGTGAATACCAATGTTGTACTGTACAACCTCAACGGTGAATAAATGGTGACTGTACCAGCAAACCCCTACACCACTACAGCATACGGTGACTGTACCAGCAATCCTTACACCATTACAGCGTACGGTGACTACCAGATAACCCCTACACCACTACAGCATACGATGACTGTACCAGATAACCCCTACATCACTACAGCATTTACGGTGACTGTACCAGATAACCCCAACACCATTACAGCATAAGGTAACTGTACCAGATAACTCCCACACCACTACAGCATACGGTGACTGTACCAGATAACCCCTACAGCCTACACCATAACAGCGTACGGTGACTGTACCAGCAAACCATTACAACATCACAGCATATGGTGACTGTACCAGATAACTCGTATACACCACTACAGCATGCGGTGACTGTACCAGATAACTCATATACACCATTAAAGCATACGGTGACTGTACCAGATAACCCCTACACTATTACAGCGTACGGTGACTGGATTCTATGTCCCGGCCATTGAGTCCCTCTTACACTTACTCGCCGGGGACATCGAGTCCAATCCTGGACCCATTTACATCTGCCCCACCTGCACTAGAGGCATCACACGCAGTGTTGGCTCCGTTCGTTGCAACTCCGGCGGCGAGTGGGTCCACCTCCGGCGCACTACACTCCCTTCACTTACCCACTACACAAACAACTTTAAATGCACCACTTGCCTACCCACAAACGACACCATAAAAACTACCTCATCACAAACCCATACACCACGAGCACATCCCCTATTCCAGTCCCCTCACTCAACACCACCACCACCCCCATCACCTCCACAGCAACCCACACCGCCCCCACAGCCGCCACCACCACCACTCCCACTATCACCACCACGACCACCACCACCTCCTCCCATGCAACACCGTCCACGACACAATAACACCAGAAACATCAGGGCTCTCAATATTCTGCAACTTAACATAGACGGCATCCGCCCCAACACCAAGAGCTCAAACACCTTATTCACAAGCACAACATACACGTTGCACTAATACAAGAAACAAAATTACAACACAGACATAAAACACCCAACATCCCGTCCTACTCCACAATGCGACAAGACAGAGTCCATGGAGCTGGCGGGGGTCTCATCACATGCATACATGAGAGCGTCTCATACATCGACACCACACAACAGACACACAGAGACATAAACGCAGACCAACACCTTGAACTGCAATCACTTAGGGCACAGACAGGCCACAACACCAACATCACACTCATAAACACCTACATTCCCCCACACAACTCTCCAGGATTACCTGCTAACTATCAATTCTCACTACAGGTCATGGATACACAAAACAATATTATCCTGGGCGATTACTTCAATGCCAAGCACCCAGGATGGTACAACAACCAACAAGCAGATGACAGAGGAACAAACTTAGCCACACAACTTAACACACTCTATATCCTCAATGACACAGAGCAACACACTCACATCCCATACCAAGCAGACAGACAAGCCACCTCCCCAGACATAACATTCTGCTCTCCAAACCTAGCAAACACAACTACATGGAGCACAGTAACAGACACAAGTTCAGACCACCTACCCATCATCATCAAAACACAATCCAAAACGAACAACACACAATCACGCAAAACACACAACTTCAAACGCGCACACAGGGAGGAATTCAAACACGAGACAGAAGTAAAATTTGAACAACTGAACCTCCTCCCAATCACAAACATTGACCACACTGTTGCCCAATTCAACAAAATCATCCAAGAGGCTCACAAGAAACACATACCAAAGGGCAACAGAAAAAAACACAACCCTAACTTCACACCTGAGATAGGCAGCCCCATCCGTCAACGCGGGAGCGCAGCCGTGCACCACAAATTTTGTACACCAATAAGCCCTGAATCGAACGCCTTGGATCTCTCCGGACATCCACCAATCAGCCGTGAATGGAACCTGCTATCCGTAACCTATCCTTGACATCCTTCTGCTTTGAATATTTTGAGTTCTACACCCCCAGACACGAGGTCGAATAGCCTAGAGTCGAATGGCCGTCCACCACTGAACGTTGCGTCGAAGCATCACTTTATACCCTGGCCACCGCTCGAACTGGAACTTGCGCGCAACAGCCTGCGACCACTTGGCTTTGACCTCCTCCGGCCTTGCATAAAACCTGCCGTGCACCACCAGGCCGTCGGTCGAAAGAGCCGTGCGACTGGCTGAGTAAGGTTAGGTTAGGTTAGGTTGGGTTAGCACTCGGCTGGAGCGTTCGACCCGCGGGCGTTCGACCGAGGGCTGGTTCGACGCACTGCCTAGATACGGACGGCTTGGTGGCGGATATCACATTCGCTGCAAGGCTCCGGCGCGCTACGTCCNACATAGGGGCAGGAGTTGTAGAACTGGTAACTTACTGTCGCGCCCACCTCATTCGGCTGTGCGGGTTCACGCCGAGCAGTGCGATGTTCCAGTTTCTGACAGTGACTTCAAAGTTTTAGCTTCCAGTTCCGGTGTTTCTGATTTGCGCATTTTAGACTCATTGTATATTTTTAAACATAGGCCTAGTTTGAATTTAGCTTTTAGCTCTTACCCGCTTGAAATTGTAAATAGGTAGGTTTTGCAGCTTAGGATTTTCGTTGTATTCTTGACTTGTACTAATCACTGATTTATCTGTGTCCTAGAATTTTCGAACTGACGATGGAGCTGGACTCCGAAACGTTTTCTTTAAAGATACTATGAATTTTTGTGGAGTTTTCTTTGCTATTAAGTTTTTATTTAAACACCTTGGCCCACACGGTATCACGACACTTACAAACATTGCCAACTTCTCCTACTCACACTCTTAAATACCATACATCTGGAAAATTGGCAAAATAATCACACTTCTCAAACCCAACAAACCACCCACTGAGGCCGCCTCATACAGACCAATCACACTCCTCTGTACACCATCAAAAGTCATAGAGCACCTCATACTGAACACAGCCACTCCGCACATTACACTTTCTCCAACACAACACGGATTCAGAGCTCATCACTCGACCACAACACTACTCACAAACCTCACACAAAGCATAAACGATGGCATCAACTCCCGCAAACCCGCACACAGAACACTACTACTTACAATAGACATCAGTAAAGCCTTTGATGCCATTCCTCGCCTCCCTCTCACAAACAAAATTTACAACACCACACTACACAATAACAACAAACGCTGGCTTGCCAATTACCTATCAGGCAGACAAGCATACGTACACTATTCAGGCAAGTCATCACACATCACTCATCCCCTACGGAGTCCCACAGGGCTCCGTCCTATCACCCTCACTCTTCAATCTATACATGCACGACATACCCGAATCACCTCCAAACATCCACATTGCCTCCTACGCAGACGACGTCACAATCCTACGCCGACGACGTCCTCATCCTGATTCGCCACGATGTCCCGTACACCTGGCAAGACATCTCCCCTCCTACACGGCGACACCACCATGGAGGCCATAGCCATCTCCACTCCTCTTAATGGTTCCCCTTTCTGCATCATCAATGTTAATATCCCACCGGCCTCCTCCTGCCCCTCGGGATATTCCCCGGAACTTTCAGACATAGTCTCCATACCGGGCGACTGTCTGATAGTTGGCGATTTTAACGCCCATCATCCTTCCTGGTTCTCCCACACGGATGACCAGAGAGCCGCAGCGCGAGGAGCCGTAGTCGATGACCTCGTCGCCGGTTCCTCCCTTGCCTTCCTCAACGAGGATTCCCATACCCGCCTCCCCTCCCACGGCCCACCCTCCTCTCCGGACATCGCAATCATCAGCGATCATCTACTACTCGACACCTCCTGGACTCCTCAAGTCGCCCTTAACTCGGACCACCTGCCCATCCTGATTCATCTCCCTTCCTCCGTCGACTCTCCGACCCCCGGGCTGCCCGCTCATACGTCAACTTCAAAAAAGCTGACTGGCCCGCCTATACGGCAGCCATCGAAACGGCTCTTCAGATGGTCCCTCCCCCCACCTCGTGTGGCGGTGAGTCGACCTTGAGGGAAATCTTGACGACTGCTGCCAGGCAGCATATCCCTGCTGGTTTCCGGAAGGATTTCTCCCCCTCGGTCAACCCTGGCACCCGGTTGCTCATCGAGCAACGGGATGACATCAGGGCACGTATTACACCATTACAGCGTACGGTGACTAAACCAGATAACCCCTGGCCTACACCATTACAGTGTACGGTGACTGTACCAGATAACCCCTACACCATTATAGTATACGGTGATGATACCAGCAAACCCCTACACCTCTACAGCATAAAGTAACTGTACCATATCACCCATATAGGTACACATTACAGCATACGATCACTGTCAGACAACCTCTACACCACAATAAAAGGTCGTGTTCCTCTACATTGCATGTTGAATGTAATGTTTATACCTTATAACCCCAAAACAACAGCCCCCTATGGTAGTACATGCTGCTTGTACCCAACAGTTGCACATTCTTTACAATGTAAGTTAGCTGTACCATACCACCTCTACATCACTACAATATTCAGTCATAACTCCCCCTATATAGGCCTAGGGAAAATAATGTGCAGAGCCTATAGCCCTGAAAGTATATGACCACTACACCCCCATACATAGTATGATTGGTTATGTCCCTAAGCAGTATATTTTATTTTCATCAAATCCTTATAACAGCCGAACTAAAACTGTATCAATACATCAAAATCTTATCCCATATCAACTTATAACAATAATTCCCTCTGTTATAAAAAAAGGCCCTCTCAATAAGGACAAAAGTTCCAGTTTCATCTAACATGCGATAATTTTCATCCTATTTAATGAAATATTTTGTGCTGGGTCATTTGTGCAATTGTTGCCCTATAATAATAAATTTTCAAAATATCTATGATCTGTGTACACATATTCATCTTTCTCATAAAAAATAGTGCATGCCAATAGGCCAAGTCGGATGATAACCACAAGGATCCTACCCTCACAAGCACCATGCAGGCACAAACTGACCAGCTGCATGCACTCACTTTCTCTATGGCCATGTTGAGGTCATATTCTTCTATTATCTCAATTGCACTTGAAATATGGGTGATGAATATTTCACATAAGTAACAATAAAAAATAGCATTAACATAACAATATTTTAAGAAAAATATAGTTATATATTACTTTTAATAATTATCTCGTAGATTTTCAGATCAGATAAATAAAAGAAAAAATAAAATAAGTAGGTATTGGAATATGTTCTCATGAATCATGAATGAGAACATATATTTAACTATAACAAACAACAAGAAAGTAAAGAGAAAGAAATTAACTAATTGACAATAAACAAAAGAAATTCAGATATATGAATATCTACTGGCACTATTAACTAATATAGTAAGGTAAACTCACCAGAATGAGGGAACAAGTGTTGAATGCTGTGAAGATGAGGAAAAAGGCTAGACCAAAGAAAGGCAACCGCCGGCAGCACTGCATGTGGCTTCTGTCCCCCTGAGACGACTGACACTCACACACCGGATGGCTTTCACAGCAAACTCCAGAGTTCTCAGGAACTCTCTGAATAAGAGGTTCTGCTGTAAAGTTCAAAGGATAAGAACATTACTGTTTACTGATAATAATAATATATTATAATATACATATAAATATTATATTTAGAAGGACATGTATCAAGTAGGTATGCAATGATAAAACTCCTAAGGATTTAAAAATTAGGATATTGATTATTTATATATTGAAATCTGATAACTTATGGTAAATAAGTTATAATGAATAGGCCCTAATAGGCCTAGTTATAATGAATAGAAATTTTTTTTAAAAAATTACATTAATAAAACTTTTTGATGCAACATTTTCTAGCTCAGTACATAGTAGGCACTAGGCCTAATAACAAATAATGATATTTACTTGACTTTTGTACCAGCATGCTAACATTAAAAATATTTCCTTGAGATAAAAATTTTATCATATAGACTTAGACTTAGAGGTGTACTGTACAGAAATGAAATGATTCATAGAGGATGAAAATGCAAAATTCAAGCCATTAATCTTACACAATGTAGCTTCAGCCTTCAGCAGACATAGGGAAGCTGCTAAACCAGCATTAAAGATTTACAAGAAATGAATCAGAGGTAACTTTTTAGCAGGTTAGCCAATTTTATTGTCAATAGAAAATATTAATTCTGTTAAAGTGATGCAATTTTATACTCTAGAAATGTTTTTTCATGTGTGTATATGTAATAAATTAGTGTTAGATGGCAGAATTTACTCATTTATACATGTGCAATTGATGACCAGAGAATTTGTTGATTTATATTATCAGGGACTGGAACTTTTCTTCAGATGGCAGCAGACTATATTATATGGCAATAAAGGCATGTTCAGGAAGTAGGTTTTGCTTATTAATGACGTTTTAATTAAATGCAAGTATGAAGTATGCAACAGAGATTCATTTTCAAGTTAGAAGCATTAAATATTGAAATTTTGGTGGAAATAAGTTCATAGGATACAACAGACTGAACAGTAAAATTTGGGATCACAAATTACTATGAAAATTCTTTCAGAGTTCAGACAAATCCCCCCTCTATCTATTTATTCTAGGCCTATCTATTTTCTGACTACCAGATTTGTCTGAACTCTGAAAGAATATTCATAGTAATTTGTGATCCAAAATTTTCCGTCTCTGGCCTCTCCTTTGCCACTATCAATACTATGCATAATGATAATGCGTCCATCATCACAGGCATGGAATATATCTACTTGGCAAGCCGCGACTGAATTTTTTGAGCCGTGGTTTTGTGGATTTGCCAGCCATGATTCTATTTCTTCGAGCTGTGATTCCATTTCACCGAGCCGTGAATTCCATATCTCGACCATGAAAAGCCATTTACAAGGCGCACATGTATATACAAAGTCCATGCACGTGTTACCCAATTCCCAAAATCTCTAATTTTACCCTAAAACAGTCATATGGCAACAATAAAATTTGTCTTTACTGTAAGTTGAGCACGTGTTAATGCAGTCTGACCGCTTTGACATGACCGCAACTATGCGTGATCTTCAACAAAACGTTTAGTTGATTTGTTTATATTACGATGTTTATGTTTTTCTGCAGGATATTTTGGCAGGAACGGTAAAGCAATGCGGATTGCAAAAGTTGAAAATTTTATGAAGTGATAACTGATATGTTTGTGAAGTGCAAACCGCGATTTTTCAATCAAACAAAAATTTATGACATTCAAGCAGCGAGATTTCATACCTACTGAAATTATATGATATTAGAGCCGTGATATTTCAGACAGAAATGGGACTTTTCCAGCCCTGCATCATCACGGTCCATGCCCTCAACTCTCAACATTTGATGAATTGAGTATTGTGTAGTTGACTAGTATACTGTATTGACGTATTAATGAATCGTGAATATATGCAGCAGATAAAGCAACATAAAGTCATCACCTTCACTGGACTGCGACATCATGTCGCTTTGATCTTTAAGAGGCTAAATTTTGTTTCAACCAACGGGTTGCTGTTGCCTGTTGGCACCACCAGCAGTTACATCACCACGTCTTCGAGTAATTGCTGCAACAACATCTCGGTGTAATGTTGAGTCCGATCCGTCTTGTCGGACAATGAAACGTGAACTCAATATTATTTTGCAAGACGCTAGCAGTGGCCCATTGATACAAGGTGGGTATTACAGATTTTTTTACAAGACGCTTGCAAGGAATAGTCACATGTGCAACAAGAGAGTTCAAAATTTGGAACGATAGGTATTCTGATGAGTGCACGTATGACGGGATGCTTATTTCTTGGTATATATATTTTTTGTTTCTAGGAAGTATCGGCTCAACTGTACGTTCTATTAATTTTGTGCTTAGATTAGTGACTAGTCAATTGTTGGTAACATTTATTTCATGACTGTAATATGGAATCTCGTCTAGCTGTGATATTTTTAGGATTTAGTTGTTAGTGTCTTGGGACGAGACTGAATGTGTAGCTCCAACGTGATTGGTTGAGCTGCTCCTGGCCTGGCAACGGTGCGCGCTAGATAGTCATGAACGATGGAGAGTTTGGTCACTTTGGAACTAGTTTAAGATTATTCGACTTTTAACTGTGATTAGTTTGCCAAATGATTAAAAATATGATAACTTTATTGTTTTGTATTATATTATCTATTTTTTGCACTTAGAAAGTGTTTATGGTCTATTTTGTACATTGTAAACGGGATGTTGAGGTAAGCTCATTTTGGCTGAGTTACCTCTCGCGGAGAAGTTGTATGTGCTCAGTGTTACTGGGTTGGGGTGACATGGTTTTGACTCGAAAGAGGCAGAGCCAAATTTGGGCTTCCAGGAATAAACTCCACCGCAGTTCTGGGCATAAGTCTTAATGAGTTCCTCTAACGGAATAATAACGGCGTAGGTGGAGTTCATGGATAGTTCCAGGTTTTGGCTGCGTTAGGCGGTTAACAGCCGTTCCATTCGCACCCTCGTGTCGTAGAGGCTAATAACCTCTGCGCTCGAGTAAATTGTCAGCGGCTTATTGGAGGCTCGTACCCTTCAATAGTCGAGTTTTTAGGCGTAACTGCCACCCCGGTCCTGTGTTCTTGGCAGTGCATTTCCAACCCCTTATCATTGCGTTGGTTGTCGGCATTGTGGTGCGGCTCGTACCCGTATCCTTGCTGTCCACTCCTGTGAGGTCGTCAGTTTTGTGGTGCGGCTCGTACCCGTATCCTTGCTGTCCGTTCCTGCGAGGTCGTCAGTTTTGTGGTGCGGCTCGTACCCGTATCTTTACTGTCCGCTTTTGTGGTCCTCTGTAGTTAATTAGGATTCCTCGACGTTGTATCCCTGAGGCTGAGACCCTGCTTCCCGGAGCTTTTGGACCTAATAAATTGTGTGCCATGTACAGTGGAATTGTGTATCGCACGAAGATCACCAATATATTACGAAAAGTTCCTCGTGTTCATTCCTCCTCTCTCCAACGCAAGGGAATTTGGAGCCGGACCAAAGAGCGACTCTTTAACCCTTGTGTTAAAACCAATACGCAAGTCACCGTCAAGTCGGCACACTACCCAGAACTATTTCGAATACGCGACGGTTTTTCCGGTTACACCTGGAAAAGAATTACGGATACAAATAATCTTCCAATCATTTTCCTTGAGCCTGCCTAAGCTTCGGATTTGATGTGTGAATTTCTTGGGACAAAGTCTGCGTATGCGGTATGCCGTATTGATTGAGGAAGTGTTTAGTGAGATGACAGGGTAAACGGGAATAAACAAATAAATGTGACAGCCCAGTATTATTAGCTGTAAGGTGTTAAGGTGAGGAATGTAATATAGGTTCTTCAATTACCGGAAGTGATGTCCATAAGAGAGGGTTTTCAGAGTGCGAATATGCGCGCAATGACAATGAGGTGGGCACTATTCTGTTGTAGAGCAAATGCAAATTTTGAAAGAGTTAACAAACCGCTGGAATGGAATTAAAGGCAATAGTTAGTCTTAGGTGTTTGAGCTCAGAGAAACAATGAAAAACACCCAAGGAAGGTGACTGCCATAGGTGAAAGACCAACTGGTGACGATGATTTGTGATGTGGGAAGAAAAAGGCTAGGCCAGCCTTCCTCTATTTGTTTGGAAGCCCGACTGGAGGGGACTGAAGTGGTGCTGTCTAAAACGATACTAGTACGTCTAGTAGAACGTGACCGTTCATGACAAGAAAAGCCGTTTTCAGGCGGCCACCTGAAAATACCTCATTTATCTCGTAGATTCTGGTGCGACCGGCCACTGTTCCGGTCGCAAACTTTAGCATTAAGTTTACCTTAATAAATGACTATATTTAACTAAGTGATTCAGTATGCACATATAGTCTTGGCAATTGATTCTTTGGTTCAAGTTTTAGTCAGAAGCAGCACTCTACACCTTGATCATGTGCTTGGGTGACATTCATACAGTCTCGCTTTATTTTCAGCTGCAACCTGTTCACGTATTAGGGAAACGTTTAACTTCATCCTGGTTCCAACGTTGCCACGTAAATTCAATCGAGCATTTTCTGAGCTGCTACTATCTAGCGTCAGCGGTTTCCTGCCTGACGTCTGTCGCCCTGCCTGACGTCTGT
>NW_025934942.1:0-729 GCF_000764305.2 Hyalella azteca | reverse complement strand
TCGAGCAAATAAGGCATAGGCTATAGAATCACAGCGTTCCATTTTACCTTGTTACATTATGCACATAACTCTTCTTATTTTTATGGAGCAAGAAGGGTTGCATCCAAAATATCTGGCAAAAAGATATTCATTAAAATTTATGTGCAAGAAATTTGGGCTTCGGAATAGCATACTAGTATATTTTGTACTCATATATTTATATATGTAATATATTGTCCAGTATTTACGCATCTACCTGTAACGAAACTGAAGTCTACGTTTTAGTGATATGTTTTCACTACAAAGAAGTACAAAACTAGTGAACAAAACTAAACTAATGTTTTCACTACAAAGAAATTTTTGTGATATGTTTCACTACTTTTGTTTCATATGTAAAAAACTTTAAAGGAGGAGAGAAAATTTTAGGATACATGAAAATAATTTCAATAATTTATTTGCTTATTTCTGCGCAGAAGAGGCGATGTCGCCGTTGATTTTCTTATTCGTGATCTCTACAGCATCCGGCGATGGAACGTCTAAAAGTAAGTTTCATCAATTCATATCAATGAATTGAGTGTAGATTATGTGTAGAGTGTGAGTAAAGTTGGTAAACATTGGCCCATAGTGTGAGTGTATAGTGTTGGGTTCACAGTCGCTGTGTAGAGTATGTGCAGATTGGGTTAGAAGTCAGGGTTTAGTTCGTAATTATAGTCTGGGACCATGCTGTTCCAGAAACAAAAAATATATCAT
>NW_025934941.1:0-26531 GCF_000764305.2 Hyalella azteca | reverse complement strand
CCCCCTCGCTGGCCCCCTCCCACCTCTGCGTCCTCCAGTTCAACTGCAACGGGATTCAATCCAGTGCGGTTGAACTGGCTACTTACCTCGTCACGGTGGCGGTCTCCTCATCCTGATTCGCCACGATGTCTCGTACACCTGGCAAGACATCTCTCCCTCCTACGCGGCGACACCCCCATGGAGGATATAGCTCTCCACTCCTCTCAATGGTTCCCTTCTCTGCATCATCAATGTTTATATCCCACCGGCCTCCTGCTGTCCCCCGGGATATTCCCCGGAACTTTCTGACATGTCTCATGCATACCGGGCGACTGTCTGATAGTTGGCGATTTTAACGCCCATCATCCTTCCTGGTTCTCCCACACTGACGACCAGACAGCCGCAGCTCGAGGAGCCGTAGTCGACAACCTCGTCGCCGGTTCCTCCCTTGCCTTCCTCAACGAGGATTCCCATACCCGCCTCCCCTCCCACGGCCCACCCTCCTTTCCGGACTTCGCCATCATCAGCGATCATCTACTCCTCGACACTTCCTGGACTCCTCAAGTCGCTCTTAACTCGGACCACCTGCCCATTCTGATTCATCTCCCTTCCTCCGTCGACTCTCCGACCCCCCGAGCTGCCCGCCCATACGTCAACTTCAAAAAGCTGACTGGCCCGCCTACACTGCAGCCATCGAAACGGCACTCCAGATGGTCCCTCCCCCCACCTCGTGTGGCGGTGAGTCGAACTTGAGGGAAATCTTGACGACTGCTGCCAGACAGCAGATCCCTGCCGGTTTCCGGAAGGATTTCTCTCTCGGTCAACCCTGGCAACCGGTTGCTCATCGAGCAACGGGATGACATCAGGGCACGTAATGCAACAGACCCCCGGCTCCCAGAACTCAACCTGGAAATTAGTATTTCCATTCAGGTCCACGCCAGAAACACATGGCGAACACATCTTGCGTCCTGCGGCAGGCGAACAAACCAGTCCAAGCACTGGAATCTCCTTCGCTCCCTAGCTGGAAAGCGAAACCGCCCTTCCCCCAATCAGCCAATCCAATTTGGTCTGAATACCCTTTCATCTCAGCGCAAGATCTCTCCGCCTTCTGCAAGTTATTTACTTCGATTGCTCCTCACTCCCAAAGCCCCTCCACCCGCTGCCTCATACGTCGAATCCGGGCTGAACATCCCCTTGACAGGGACTTCTCCCCGTTCATACCCGACATGGTGAAGCTCGCCATCGCTGCCGCCAACAACTCCTCCGCTCGAGGCCCGGACGGCCTCACGGTCCTTAATTTTAAGCACCTCGGACCACGCGGTATCCAGTTCCTCACACGCATTTTTAACATCTCCGTCGCCACAGCCTATATCCCATCCATTTGGAAAATTCAATAATTATTCAAATCCTCAAACTGGGCAAACCCGGTAACCAGGGCTCTTCATACCGCCCTATCTCCCTCCTCTGCCCTACAGCCAAGATCATAGAGCGTCTTGTGCTCCCCTATATCTTAGGATCTCTCACCACCGTCTCATTGCAACATGGTTTCAAACCGGAACACTCCACTGTCACCGCCCTCCTCCCGCTCGCGCACCAGATCACGACGGGCTTTAACTCTCGGCACCCTCCAGCCCGCATTTTCGCCGCGGCAGTCGACCTCTCGAAGGCTTTCGACAGTGTCAACCACCCTCTCCTCCTGAGCATGATTTCGGCCTCGGACCTACATCACAACCTGGTCCGCTGGCAGTGCTGCTACCTCCGAGGCAGGCAGGCATCTTGCCTCTACCTCAGGACTCAATCGCCCTTCAGAGCCATCCACTCAGGCGTTCCCCAGAGCTCGGTGATCTCGCCGGCTTTTTTTAACCACTTCATCTCCGACATCCCAGTGCCTACCCTAAATATTGCCTCATACGCGGACGACCTTACCATCTTCGTGTCGTACCCGAGGCTCGACGCTGCGGAGTCTGAGCTTGCCTTGCTCCTTCGTAGCGTCTCAGATTGGTCGGCTGTCAAGAAACTGGCCGTGGCTCCTGGCCAGTCCTCGGTCACGCTCTTCACCCCCAGATACGCACCAATCCCGATACCACCCATCTGCCACCATCTGCAACGGCATCATCCCACTGGAAAAAAACACAAAATCCTAGGCGTCACCTGGGATACACACTTCACTTTCTCCCCTCATGCAAGAGTCATAGCCACAAAAGCGACGGGTTCTCTCAGCATCTTAAAAGCCCTTGCTGGCACCAACTGGGGCTTGTCCAAGGAGGACATAGTTGCCACCTACCGTACCATCACGCGCCCAATTCTCAACTACGCGACCCCCATCTGGTACCCTGTTGCTTCTCGTACAGCAGTTGTCAGCCTACAGATTATACAGAATACTGCATTGAGACTAGCCACCGGCTACCTCAAAATGGCCCCGATCTCCCATCTGCACCAGGAGACCGGCGTCCTCCCTTTGCCCGAGCACTTGGACCTGGCTTGCGCCCAGTTCCTCGCCAGCACCCTCCAGCCCTCCCATGCCTCTTTTCGCATGGTTTCTGCCCCTCTGGGTGACCGCCCTATGAAAGCCTCGATACAGTCGAGGTTCGGCCATCTTGTCACACCACTCTTGGCAAATGGTATCTTTCCTGCCGGGACATGCGGAGAAGCCAAGCGGTCTCTCCGCAGGGAGATTACCTCCCGCGTTGCGGCGACTGACGCCATAAACGCCGTACTTGCTGCCCCGCCACCGCCGATTGCTTCAATGGAGGCCTCAATCCTTCGCCCCTACCGCTCAGCGTTATCCCAGCTCCGCTCGGGATACTGCAGCTCCCTGGCGTCCTATTCCGCCAGGATCGGACGCTCCCCTAGCTCCGCCTGCCCGGAGTGCGGGGATCCCCTCCAGTCCGTTCAGCACCTCTTCGCTTGCCCCGTCTTCCCCACGTCTCTCAGGATCTCCTCGCTGTGGGACAACCCCGTGGAGGCAGCAGCTTTCCTGGTCACCCTCCCTGCCTTCGCCCTTCTCCCCTCTTCCGGTGCCGGCCCCCGCCCTCCACCAGAGCCTCCCCCCGGCGAGCGTGACGGTCGCAACTAACATCAACAACAACATCTATATTAGATAGATAATTTCATTTATCTTATATCCATCTAATAATTATCCATCTAACTAGATATTGTATCAAAGGATATAATATTTAAGATTCCATACATGATATAGGTAATTATCCGCCTGCCTTTTCCCGCGTCAACATCTTAAATATACCTTCTAAGAATCTTTCAATATTCATCTAAGATTAAGCAATGGAAATAATTTAGAAAAATAGAAAGACAGCTATTTCATATGCATTACTATTCCATGACTGAGAGTTAAGTCAATTCCCTTTCGATGTATGTTAAGAAATACGGGAAAAGAAGCCTATATTGCTGGACGGCATTTTCTAGGATTATGATCTCATTTTTATTAGGATTTATCTCTCCCTCGCTGAAACAATTTATTGCTCATTAACTTTTCGATTTAAATAAGCCTAGATATTCAGGACGGTGTTTTTTAAAATTGTGCGCGCCGGAGACTTCCCACAACAAGCTCGAGCCACAGAAGTTTTAATTGAAACATGGTTTAGTGCGAGATGCTTTATTGCTAAAGCTTGCTGCTGTGTTCGCTTCAACAGGTATTTTAACGACCTTGTCTAGATCCATTAAATATACTAGTGATAATAATCAGCGCTAAAAAATTGCATGACCTTGGCAACGAAGAGACGATTTTCTCCATTGAAGAAGTTAGCGGTTCGCCCAAACATGTGGCGGCTGCAAGATGGGACAGGGTACTAGGTCAGTCAGCCAAGTTATTTTTTCATATATTTCTATACAGAGGTACTTGACCTAACCATTTCTAACTCCAACTGTCGATTTATGTTCTAACTCCAACGTCCGATTTAATAAATCAGCAACGCAATGCTGATTCTGCAGATTCGGCAACTGGCTGCCGCTTCCATAGAATCGGCAATTCCGCGATTTCGGCACGACGTATGCATAGAATTCTTTAAATATTGTGTATTGGGGGCTGTTTTTCAAACTTAAGTCAATTCGGGCCAGGTTTGAACAATACCAGAACGATCTGCAACAGTGCAGAAGCATCGTGCATTCATTTCTAATACCTCGTTTAAAAGTTAATTAAAGTTTGTAATATTTATGAACTTGAGGCAATTGTGAAGTCGCGCTTCACAGCCATTTTGGAGAGTAAGTTTTAATCCTGAAAATTTTTTTCATGCACAATAGCACAGACTTCTTTGCAGAAGATTTGAAGTTTAAGTGAATGGCAAGCAATAGATATGAACGTCCGGTTTCCTGGATGATGTTACTTTCTATTCACGTGATTCAGTTCCCGGTTACTGTACAGATAGGGAAAATAATACTAAGCTTCAGTACAAATTTTAGCAAAACGTAGTCGTTATTGACACAGGAAATCCTGCGTTCAGCTCTGTGATAGACGATTAGACGCTCTTTGCTACGAATATAAGTAGCAGTGTACGAATTATTCCTTCTGGATCTTGATGGGAAAAATTCATATCTTTTAAAGTAAAGAAGTTTATAAAATAAAGAAATTAAATGAAAATTTTATGTCGTGCTTTATTCCTCGCTGCATAATATATAACGATGTTCTTTCTACGCTATATTTTATATTATTTGTGCTGAACATGGGAGAAAATTTGTCCTCTTTCTAAAGCATTGAAAAAGATATCTCAAGTGCTTGGCGACGAGAATAATGTAGCCCAGATGTTACACATGCCGGCACATAAAACAGAAGACGCATGACTGCCGCACTGACGTCCAGCGGATCAGAAAGAGATTAGAAAGCCATCGATATCCCGAATTTTGAGGCCGGCTCTCCATTTCTCAATAGTGACTGCCATTCTGTGATCAAAATCTACCTACGGAACAGCTGGGGCGTGCCACATGGCTTCAGCGTGGCAGCCGATGAATTGTTTCTTTCCAAGACTGAGCCCAGGGCAAAATACTGAGCCCAGGGCAGTCGATAAATAATATACGTTTAAAAATTAATTTTTAGAGACAACACGTCTTAAAAATACAGTGTTTCCAATGTTACACATATACAATGAATTTCTAATTTTATTTCCATATAATACAAAAATTACTTTTCCCTTTTTTTAATACATATATAAAAAAATTCAAAATTATTTATTATGTCAATTGATTCATGCATTGTCTCCGACTTTATTTAAGTGTACAAAATTTCAGATCGATTGGACAGGTAGAAGTGGGCTAACTATCGATAAGATTTGTAGAAGACAAAATTATTCATCAATTTTTTTGTATTAAAATTTTTTTTACATTTTCAAAATTATATATTCTGTCAATTGATTCATGCATTGTCTTCGACTTTACGCAAATGTGCAAAATTTCAGATCGATTGGAGAGATAGAAGTGTGTTAAATATCGATTATAAGATTTGTAGCAGACAGATAGACAAACATGAAGTAAAGTTAAATAGAAGTCTTGTAAAAAGTAAAGTCACAGAGCATTTTTTGTAGATGTCACGAATGTTCAACGATTGAAATAGTAGCATGTGAACTTTGAATAGCAAAATGTAAGTTTTAACTATTTAAATTTAAAAGCAAAGAATAGTCCACAAAATTCATATCTTTATAGAAAACGTTTCGGAGTCCAGCTCCATCGTCAGTTCGTAGAATCTAGAACATACATAGAAAGTCACAAGTTAATACAATTGAAAGCACAGAACACAATTAGAACCTAAATTTACAAGTAATATAGGGCATAAAAACCTATCTATTCACAATTTCAAGGGGATAGGAGCTCACAGCTGAATTTAAACTGGGCCTAAGCTTAAAAATGTACAATGATTCTAAGAAACGCAAATCTGAAGTACCGGAGGTAGAAGCTAACACCCTAAAGTTAACCGGTACCAAAAATTTAGCAAGTTTAAAACTAGGAGTATTATACGCGGCAAAAATTGGTCAAAATTGAAACTTAGAAGCAAAATCAAACTTGTGAATTTTAGGTAAGCCATATAAAATACCAGGGCAAGAACCAGAGGTATAAAGTTTAGTATAAGTTTCAGGTGAAAGGGCAGAAGAATCTTTAAGTTTACGCAAAAAATTATTGATTTTGTCTTCAACTTTCAAAATTGTTGTAGAGATCTGATCTGTGATTTCAATAAATTTGGAAGGATCAGTGAGGATTGCATTTAGGCTACTGTTGTAGCGACTACGATCCACAAGAACAACACCCTTGCCCTTATCAGGTTTACAAGTAACTAGGTCTTTATTTTTTGCTAGGCCTTTCAATAAAATTGTGTCACGAGGTTGGAAAACAGAGGAGAAAACTTCATAGGACTTGAAGCCATAAAAATGCCGGTACGCTAAACTTTGCACGTTGCCTAAAAATTCAGGACGATTAGGAGTAGGAACATTCTTAATGCTAAGAGCGAGTCTTTCAAGTCCTTTGGCTTCAAGCCAAATGATGGAGAACATGCAACCGAGTCGTCACTCAGCGGAGTTTATGATGTCAGAATTAAGTCCATTAAGGGGAGAGTGTACACCTTGAATTTTTTTATTTACAGACGCATCATTTTGAAACTTGGTGCACATATGTTAAATAGAAATCTAAGCCTTTTTTGTTCGTGTAAATTTGTCGCAAGAAACTGTGAAATTCATAGAAAACGGCAAAAAAGGCCATCATCAAAAACGGCAAAAGCCATCATCATCAAAAACGGCATCATCACTACTCTACTGCAGGACTGCGAAGGCAAGAATTTCAACGATATTGTTGAGCGAGCAAAATTCCTGGAGCAACTTAGAACTGACACCAGTGAGATGAAACCGGAAACCTCTTACAAAACGGAGGTGGACCCTGACCGCAAAAAAAACACCGATTCCAAAGAATTACACATGTATTCGATGCGGTGCCAATGGAAAGAAAGTGGCAAAAAATTGCTTCGCACTTGCGTTGTTTACCAGGACGAGGTCCAAGTAATCTGTCCTAACATAGATGAGCATTACAAAACATTGCATTCTGTGTTGTCTATTGTCAAGATGGCAGGTATTCAGCTTAATATTAAGAAATGTAGAATCTTTACGGATGACCTTGACAATTTTCGCCACGTATTTAACAGAAATGGCGTCCATCCAAATCCCAAAAAGTGCGGGCCATTTTGGACGCACCAGCGCCAATCAATGATGAATACAGTAGATTTATTCCCAAATTCAGCGATAATACGTATCCATTGTCCCACTTGGCCACCATGGCACCTTACCACAGCGAGCTCTATCAACTACATACTGTAACTACGAAACGAATGGCTTGCAATCGTCAGGTAAATCGAGGAATAACCACATTTGTGGTGGAACTGTTTAAAGATTATTATTTTTTATTTATTTTAGAGGAATGAAGGCAGTTTCTATCCATTTGAAAAAAGAATATTACCCGTATTGTGAAGGAGACAAACGAGCACTGTTTCTCTTGCCACTTTTTATTATTTTCGGGCAATCGAAGAGCCGTTACTTCCACATTTCCTCAATTTATTCACAAGTTAGTTCTTTTGTTAGCATATTAATTATCGCTCACAAGTAGCCCTTCTGTGAGCAACATATTTAATTTGAGGAGTTCCCACAACTAGCGTACATTCCGCCATTTATTCGATTGTCTCCAGGAATTTAGAGTGCAGTTGATAACTTTAATGCTCGAAAAGAATTACATGTGAAACTCAATACTGCCCATGCAGCAGCCGATAATGGATGCAGAGAGATCCTTATTTCACATTAAATGAAATTGTGCATTTCTTACACACCTACTTGTGCAGTAACTATCACAATTCGCAACATGGAGGTCATTCTATAACTAGCCAAAAATGGACTCCAATAAGTGGGCCAATTAAAACCTACTTATATTAATAAAAAAATGAAAATTATTACATACAGCAGCGCGTAACCTGTTTTTGAGTATTAATGAACTCCTCGATAAGGCCAGGGACTAGGAGATTGCCCGATCCGTCTACTTGCACTGCGAGCTCATGAATGTTGGGCCGACTTGCCAACAAGTCTATCAATTTGTCGTTGTAGATTTCAATGTATACAGGGTCCGCCATATTTATGGCAACGGATGTTTGCTATATAAAAATAAATTGGTTTCTAGGAGACTTTTCTTCTATAGTGAAGCTTAATATCATCTATTAATTCATCTATTTTATATTGCAGAAGTCTAAGGTGTCTAAATTTACTATTACTTATGGCAGTAGATAGAAATGCAATTGTAACCCTTCATGAAAAGGGCGAGAGTAATTCTGTCATTGCTAAAAAGCTCCAAATTCGTCGTGAAACTGTGTGGATGGTGGTAAAAAATTCAAGGAAACTGGTGAAACATACAATAATTGACCTGGTCAAGGAAGGAAACGAAGTGTCTAAAAAAAAGCAATGGTCAAAAACACGAGGAAGAAGTTGAGGAGAAACCCTCGTCGCTCAGCTGCAAAATTGGCTGCAGAAGCAGGAGTCAGTCAGACATCAATGCGTAGTCCACAAATATGACCTCAAGACCTCCCTTTACAAGATGCATACAAGGCGTGAACTAACAGACCGTCATGAACGAATGAGGCTCGAAATATGCCAGCGCATTCTGGATCTTATTGAGGATGGCGCGCTGCTCAACTTGGTGTTCAGTGACGAGAAAAAATTTGACATTGAACAAAGCGTTAACCGTCAAAATGACAGAGTTTGGATTCGGAATGAATCTGTGGCAACCAGAACAGCAACACGACGTCAAAATCCCATGTCCGTGATGGTTTGGGCCGCGGTAACTGCCACTGGGAGGTCCCCACTCGTTTTTGTCCCCTCAGGAGTGAAATTGAACAGTCAGCGATACATTTCGGACATTTTGGAAGCTGTGTTGTTACCTTGGGCCCGTAAACACTGCAACGGCTCACCATGTAGTTTTCAACAAGACTGCCCCATCACATGGCTCAAACATGACCCAAAACTGGACAGAAATTTTGGTAGAAATAAGCACATGATACATGTAAATATGATACAACAAGAAAATTTGGAACCGTGAAAATAATTCCAAACAATCTCATAGCCGAGAAAATCCTGTAGTGAGATGGATAGCTGGAGTTCAATCCGTAGAGGTAAATACCGTAGCTACAAAAAATTGTGTTCATTGCCGTCGGTGA
Organism: Hyalella azteca; assembly: GCF_000764305.2. Lineage (NCBI taxonomy): Eukaryota > Metazoa > Arthropoda > Malacostraca > Amphipoda > Hyalellidae > Hyalella > Hyalella azteca. The sequence continues at coordinate 17,371 of NW_025934941.1, read as the reverse complement.
GGATAAAGTTGAATCAAATTTGTCTTGAAATTTCTATACTAATCCAGCAGACGCGAAACTTATATCACTCAGAATTTAGAAAGAATGCCGTCCTTAGGGAGTCAAAAACTCGCGTTATGCTAGGTAGGGGTATTAATACACACTAATCCTAAATGTTGCATTGATTTGCATCCTTAATTTAAGGGGGAGGTATACCCTCCAGAAAAACTTTTTTGTTCATGGACGGATCACTCTGAAACTTGGTACACTTATGTAAAACGGAATTCTAAGACATTTTTGTTCGTGTAATTTTTTCGAAAAAATTGATAGAAAACGTGAAATTCATAGAAAACAGACAAAAAAGGGGGTACTGTAGAAATCTATCTCCTCCTAGGGTTTTATATCTAATTACTTAAAGAACTCTCTCACCCGCTTCCTTTTAAAGAGACGTCACGAACGTAAATATTGGAGTACAGCGATGGCAGTGGTACCATTGGAAAGAGCAGAATTTCAGCTTTAAGATGAGATTAAAACCCAGAAATGCCAAATCTGAAAATTTTAGGGTATACCTCCCCCTTATGACCTAGACAAAGCTTTTCTTGTTCAGTATTTCTCATGACTGTCCTTTCTATTTGTTATGAATTTTGTGAAGAATTTAAATCCCTGTTTTGAAATGTAGAAAAATATTCATCTGCGATGAATAAGTGATCTTCGTCAGAAGTCAAGTAGTAGATTTTGGTTGCGAATTTGGCCAGTTACTATCCGCAACATTTCATGTAATTCGCTATGAACAACCTTCCTTATTTCTTCTAATGTGAATTTGAAGTTTAAGGCCAACTTCAGCTTTTAGCACGGCCAGTCCTGAAGCAGTACATCTGATAGATCGTGCTCCCCCATCACCGCAGCCGCATCATATCGGTTTCTACGATATAGGCACTATGCATAGCTACCAGAATCATCGCGGTCACCCGAGATGATTAGTACGATGCCATGGAGGGTCGAAAGAGCCGCTTGTTATGTATTTATAGGTGGATTCGGTTGTGACGTTCGGTGTATTGGTGGATTCTGTCGTTTTCCTGATAGGGTTTGGGTGATCAAAACGAGAAGAGCTTTCGTATGAGTGGTATGTATACATATGATATTGATAACCATGCCTAGTGGAGTCTCTCTTCTTTGTTTACCATTCATTGCTGGGAAATTAGGTTCTCCACTCGGCAGTGGTATTATAAGAGTATAGTATAGTGTCTTGATCAACGAAAATAATCTTGAAGAGTAGGTCTAGCACATTACGATTCGTAGGCACCAACCTAAGTTAGTTGGTTGGGAAATTTTCTCTTGCGATGGGAAACCAATTTATATTCTTCAGACGTGTGAAACTAAATTCGAACGAATTGATGAAAAACCGCAAAATTGGTCATGTCTCGAACTTGTATTTCGATAATTTGGCTCTAGGATCTAGGCGTAGGAAATGTGTACCCGATAAACTCGAAGGTAAATTTATTATTGACAGATCCTGGGACGACATGGATTTGAAACCTTCTTTTCGAGTACAAAATTTAGCAACTGAAACAGTTTCATCGGGACTATTTTTATGGAAGACACCAGTAGGACTATCACCGATCCGATATAATTATGAACATGAATAGGTTGCGTCATGAAATTTACTCTGCTAAATAGCCAACTATCGGGGCGCATGCGAACTGCTGATGTAATACTAACCTTTTTCAGTCAACCTGAAGACGCTGGTTCATCTCCGGCGTCCTTCATCTACGTTTTAAGCCGAAGTTTGTTTGCGTTTTCCACCAATTATACAATGTTGAATCATCACGCAGGGATGGACTTTTGTGCTTGCCAGAGGCCTCGTCCTCGCCAATATTATCTTGTACAGATTGTGACGCTGGTGGTGCAGCTTTCTCAGCACTTATCATCATGGCTTCAAGTTGACTGTTCAAGTCAAACCTCACACACAGATTCCAATATTTACGTGGAATATGCCCGAATGGACAATTTTGTGGCATCGTCACCGAAAAGTGATTAATCGTGTGGTTATTAGGCAATTTATATATTGGAGAGCCTTCGAATTCGAAGGGAACAGGTGTCATACCGACTTGCGAGGAATACAAGGGAATGGAAGGTCGGTTGAGAGATTGGTATATAGTCACTCCTGAAGGCTGACACGGATGAACCATAACACTGCGAACTGAGTTACAGGAATATTTTCACCACTGCTTGAATAGGCCAGGGGTGGCTGACCTTGTTGGCACCTGTCCATGGTCGGAGCTAATACATATTGTGGCGCGTGGTGGCCGGAGCAACACTGTATACATCAGCATGTTGGTGCAGGTAGACCGAAGGGGCTGAGGCCGGCGCAACCCTACTGTTGCACATTCAGGGATGAAGGGTATTAAGCTGGACACAGATGAGCTCAAAATAGAATCTTAAGAATAATTAGGCGCCAAACTTGCTCCCGGCAGAAAAGCACTAATAGAGAATGCCGGCGCCAAACTTGGTCACGGTATATGAGCAGCACTAGCACGTGTCGGTGCTGTACTATAGGAAACTCGCGACTGTAAGTCCAAACTGTAAAAGTTACGGCGGGCGACTACATGAAATTCTGATCACGCCCATTATGTCCAGGATATGGCATTTCGTTCCCTTCTCGTTCTCAAAAATTTTCCATGTGTGCGATGAGTTGGTCTGTAGGCTCGAGCAAGCTAGTAAAGAAATCTGTCATCTGTTGATTTTGGAATGTCGAACGCCTGGCGACATATCCGTTGTCCATTAGCTTCCCAACGGCGCAAGTCACAAGATGCGGGTAGTTGCGATGCGGATAGTTCCAAATGGTTGCTGGTCGACGGTTGTTGGCTGGCTTCACCCACAAATATCTTGCGGATTGGTCTTTTGCCTGTAAGAATTTAAATATTTCATAACAGAAAGAAAAAGCGAAATGAAGTTTTAAATATCAATATGATAAAATTGAAATAGTATCTAAAAATTTTATACGCTTCATCTTAATTTTTAAACAGCTAAGAATTTGGGCATGTTCATTTGAACTGAACATAAAAACAATCAGTAATACTTGCGTTTTTTTAGCGTTCACATCTTCATAGGCCAATAGTTCTCCTCTCCGCGCTAACATCCGTATATGTATTCTTTGATGTGTACTGCATTTATGTGGGTGTTCAGATCAGATTTTTGGGGAGCTTTGAAAGTGCATGGAGTGTGGGAGCATGTGAACATATTGGGAGAGCTGGGGATCGGAGAGCCCGAGGGGGATGGACCATGCAGGCTGCGAAAAAAGGCGTGAAACGACATGGTACACTACTAAATCAATAGCACACAAAATTATAATACTAATATAGTTTGAACCAAGTTTGAGGTTCTGGGGTACAGAAGAACCGGTAGGCGACCTCTTGCAATAACTGTAAAAGGTAGGCGACAGATGGGGTGGATCTGGCTGACATGCAGAACGAGAGAAGCGGAACTGAAGGGTCCCTGAAGACCGTCTTCGATCCCTTGTAATACCTATCCTTGAATACTGCTGACAGCTCTGGACCCTGTTCACACTGGGCGCAGAACGGCAACTGGAAGGGGTCCAACGAACCTCCACTTATAGGATCAGAGGGATGGAGGAGTTAAACTGCTGGGAGAGGTTGCAGCGACGGGGTCTGTAATCACTGCAGAGGAGACAGGAGAGGCTTGTCATTCTGTACACATGGAAAATAACCGGAATGGCGCCAAACTTCGAAAGAGACCTTCAAGATTGAGACCTATCATAACGATAGGAGTAGACTGTGCAGGATCCCACACTATCTACGGCCAGATTTCAATCCCTGCGGGAAGGATCCCGTTCCGTGGCAGGACCGTGGCTGTTTAATGACCTACCAAAGGATCTAAGAGAGGGGGAGTTCACCCTGGAAACCTTTAAGATAAGACTGGACGTGTTCCTGTGCACAATCCCTGATCGACCGCCCCTGCACCACTACCGACGGCGAGAAGCAAGCAGAGCATCGTGCATCAGCTGGCCCAAATGAGAGCGGATGAGCGATAATCAGGGGCAGCGATCCATCGTGGCCTGCGGACTGCTACGTCCGAAATAAATACTAAGGATACAAATCCGTACGCCATAAATTTGACTGGAGTACAATGCTGGGATGGATTGATGCGTATTCTACCTAAATAGACCATTTTTTCGCGGAAAACTAATTTAATGTGTTGTTGCCGGCGCGTGGATGCGTGTGAGGTCTAAAGGACCCACTTTGTGTCTCTGGCAACCGTATGATTTCTATAATTAATTTGATGGAAAAATAAAAAAATAGTACATGTATAGTATACTGGATTTAGGGTTCTTCGTTCACAGCTGAGGGGCCTATACAGTATTGACTGTAAAATGAGTTGAATAAGCCAATTGAAATGTCTTAATTCAGATGTAAATTTGAATGTCAATTTAAAGTGTGTTATGAGTAGCATGAGAGGGGGCAAACAGGAACTGCACACACGGAAGTAATACATGAATCTAATCAATGCACGAGCTATGACATTAAAAGCATGAAATATCATTAATAAATATCAAGCAGCTTTCAAGTTGAATTCAGTGCTGATTAACTTAAACAATGAAGAGTTAAGTTAGGTTACAAAATTCTATTTTAGCTGTGCCCCTATTAAAGGACATTCATAATGCATAATGAAATGGGAATTAAGCTAATGATATGTAAATAAACATTCGTTTAGGATCAAAGGAATGAAAAGCAATTTATGAGAAGTGAAACTAAAATGGTGCAAAAAGTATCGAAGTAGTTTGGCTACCATTAAGGGCTGAAGTGCAACTGTAAGTGTAATGCTTCCACCTGACTGCATTGACCAAGTTTGAATCGTGGAATAAAATGGGTTGAACAATTATTAACACTCGGAGATAAAATGAACACATTTGTAATTAGTCTCAACTATTTACAATCTGAATAATTTGCCAACAGACTCCTACCTAAGCACTCCCCCAAGCATTAGGTCTTCTCAGTGCAAGCCACCGGTATAAAGTAGACCGCTTGATGAACGACACCGCTGAACTCAGGCCCTAAAACTCGGATCATCTTAATATGAATTTGGAACGTTACAGATTTGCTTAGTTGGGAAAGGGTCATGGTAACCCCCGGTTACAATGTACCTTGGGCTCATTGACTTTTCAATGTTGAGAGTTACTTTCCTTTAACTATGGCGTCTTTATCTTTTGAGGACTTACCTTTGACGCTAATTGTTTCGTTGTTTGAACAGTGTGAGTAGTGCGTCATCAAGGCGGGAGGGAATGTAGCGGGCCAGATATTGGCCTCGCCGCCTCGTTTTGTGTACTGGGTTTCAAGCTACCGCACTCCTCCGAGAGAACTGCAGAGACAAATGTACTAGCCGAACTGTCTTCGGATGTAGTATGACTCTAGTAAGGAGACACTACATCATACCCATTGTTGTGCCCATCATTGTTGTATTAACGTTCTTCGTCAACTCTACCTATCTAGTGTAATTGTATCTTGGCGTCTTCAAGTAATTTCCGCAAATCTCTCGAGTAAATAATAGCCTGACCTTCATTCCTAGTCGTTTCAATCTTCCGGGAGCCGTTGGGCCCGCTGGCAGAAACTGTGAAAGGTTGAGATGTATGTACTTTCCCGCTACAGCAAGTCGGCAACAAGTGAGTGAGTGACAACAACAGTCAGTTGATTGTCCGCTACCAACCTGAACGGTCAAGTTCAGAAAAAGCTCTACTTCAGCGTTGGTTGTAGAAGTCTAGTCGCCCTAGTCTGCCTTTAGCTGCCGTGACTCTATGCTGACCTTTGTAACCGTGTACATTACTTCATGCGAATCGAAATTTCTTGCCGAGCGTGTCATCCTAACTGGTGGGTGTCTTTGTAATGGTAGAAGTGTAATAAACTGTTTTATCCGGTTCAAAATTTATTATAACGAACGTGAGTTCAATAAACTATTCTAAACCGTTATTTATTCTGATTGTGACCCGTTTTGCCAGTGAAACGGCTAAGGGCGCGAAAGCAATGGCGCCCTTCCGCCTCTCGAGCATCTCCACTCCGTCTTCCGGTTATAAGACTGCCACTTCAGGCGCAACCATGTTTAGGTTGTCGTTGTAGATATAGTAACTATCCCCGTTATTTACGCGTTAAGTATGCCCTGGACAATGTCGCCTATCATAAATTTGGCTAGTGGCTGGGCGCTTGCTGGAATACCTGTTAGCTTTACAAACCTCTTCAAGGGAAGGACTGACTACGGCTTCGTTGGCATAAGCTGTCTTTTTGATGTGCGCTCTTTTTAGGTGGCTATTTAGTTAACTTGTTTAAAATGTGTTTTAAGCAGACTGGGCAGATGGTTACGAATCGCTTTTGTTTGGTTTCATATTGCGCAAGATGTTGGAGCCTCAATCCTCCTGTGGCTTCATGCTCTTATTCTACCTTCTTTTACCACCTACTCCAACAAGGCAGCCGCGTTGTCGCCTGCCTCTTGCCTCGCGCCTTCCTCCTCTTTCTTGCGCTACATCCCTCTGCTCACGCAAACCGCAGCATTCCTTTAGAGTCGTAACTTGGTTCGCAAAAGCACTTCTCCTGTATATCCAGTCGAGAAGCACCACCAACAAGATCCGCGGAAGGGAAGTTATCAACGACTCTTGCTATCCTATTGCCGGAAAGTTCGCTGGGTGCTTCGTTAATTCGTTGCTTTAAATGATATTGACAGTCTCGCTTAATTTACAAGGAGTCATTTGGCGGATAATTCGCCTGCCTTTTATCGATAGCTGCGAGCTTGCGGTGATAAGTATTAATTTCCATTGATACTTGTTCTCCAAAACCATGTGTATTGCTGTAATGCAGACACGTAGCGTGACAAGCAGGAGGATTCTTCCTGTCATGCATTCTGCAGTCATGCCGAAACCTTTTTGAAGATCTCAACATCACCAACCTTGGTTGTGTGAAGAAGTCATCACCAACCTTGGATAAAACCTTGTTTTTAAGATGTCAACATTACCAACCTTGGTCCTCGTCGGGTTGTGCGAGACGGTCGTGCGTTACCTTACGTTTCTTATACGGCCAATCTCTTGGTTGGTTCAACTACCCTTGTGTGATTAGTTTCAGCCTTTGTTTCGTGCTTGCCAAGGCCAATGGGGTCTGACTGTAGGGCCTGCCCTTTGAAGAAAACCTCGGAAGCCGGTATGTTAAGTGGGGCACCACGAAGGGCTCGTTGTTGAATAACGCTTCCCTTTCTAGCGTCCTTCAGGTGTCTTCTCTCTCTCCTTCGGTGCAGCCTCCGTTCGCGTGTGTTTTCATTGTCTCGCGTGTCGTCCTCTTGAGTATGCTCCATCAGAGGAAGATTAAGAAGATTCGTCCTCGTTGGGTATGTACTCGCGATGTTTACCGGAAGAGACATCGCCGGATATGTCGTCCTCTTCATCTACTACTTAGGCAGCTATCAAACCCATATTTCGACGTGGCCTCCTCTCTTGGCCGTTTCCCTCGCCAAGCTCTTCCGACAGCTGCAGCTAGCTCTTCTCCTTCTATGCCTCCGCAAACATTCTTAGCTTCTTTCGCAATTCTCTCTAGAGCTCTGATTCAGGCTCGATAACTGTTGTGAGAAAACAACCGCATAGTAGGGAAAGAAAGACTAGACAAAAATAGCGGCATGATAAAAAATAACCGTATTAACTTGGGCAATAAAGCAAGAGGAATCCTCGTCATTCTAATTTAAATGTAAAACCTTGTGCATCTTTTTTCCATTTACGTTCCACATTCACTCCATCGTGACATGGTCACTGATGCTGGAAATATGGCATCTGCCATGTAATTTTCTAATGCAATATTAGCTGGAAAAATTTATGATTTTGCGCTAACACTGGTATACCGTTGATTACATATTAATTATGTTGAGGATCACAAATTAATGTTGTTTGCCCTAGTACTGGCCTGTCTTTCGAGGCCAATGAATAATTTGGAAGACTACAGAGGAGTCCGTGCCAATATATAGAAGTCTGCCCCCACCGGTTATCTCTGCTTGGATGAATTGAATGATTTTAACGCATAAACAATATGCGTTCATGTAAGCAAGCGCATAAGATTTATGCGGAGATTAATTGTTTTTGCAGGAGTTTGAGTACGAATAGAATTTGTGACATTACTCAAATAAGAACGATGGGTTTCATTCCTAGGCTTGGATTTAATTGTCCAAGAATTTACCATTGAAATATTGGAATATTTCTGAACTCTAATGTAATGAAGACTAACGGACAAAATTGAAAAGTTATTGAAAACAAACAGACGGACATGACGAGCACAATAGCGCCTTTTTTCATAAGAGAAAATGCGCTAGAGATATAAACATGATATAAATTTTCTTAATCAACCTTTCATCAACGTTGAAATGTAGCGTCAAGAAGACGTTCCAAGAATGACGCTGATTCAATTTTCATTCTGGAATGGCATTCAACATGAATACAACGTCGTAAACGGACGTTGTTTCAACGGTTATTCAACCAGGAAATGCCTGCTGGGCGAAGGCTATTGTTGCGCCGTCTGGTGTACTGCAGCAATGGCAGGTCATGCGATATTTATGGTAAAATGTTTTGATGTCAGGCAAACTGGGTTCTAAAGGCTGGTTTAAGACAAGCTTTAGAAGAGTCTCTTACGAGGCTCTGGACAGGCTGTCACCGCGGCAGAAGTTAACTGACCGTTACGGCTGGATAAGACGTATTTTGAGCGTTGCGTTCCTTCGGAAACATGCCGCAGGTCCAGAAAATTTCTTCTTCAATGATCCAAGTTTGTAGAGACTGTAAGAAGTCTCTAAGCACCAAGCGTTAGCAGTTTACCGACTGCATGTCTTTAACTTCCTAGAAGCAAAATTTGATGAAAGTCTTCAGAAATACTGAATGACGTTAGTTTGTGGACGCAATCTGTGGTCAGGTTTATCTTATGGGAGTTAATTTGTAGGAATCCAATTCTGCACACCTCAATTTACTGGATTTAAAATTGTTATGTTACATGTGACTACCATGATATAATAAATTACTTGGTTTTATTGCGATTTAATAAGAGTTTTGCATATTTTCAAGCATGAAAAGTAAATTTAAGGTAAACCTCATATGTTTGCTGAAGCTCGTTCAAATGTTTAATTACTAAGAAAAATCTAACAGAAGAGAGAGAGAGTAAAAGTAATGACCTCTTGAAAATTTTCAGGTACATTGTAGTCAGCAGTGTAGACACGTAATTCAACTATAAAGCGCTGCATACAAGCCCTGGTTTTGCCTGGTCAAAGTAACGGCAAAATTAACATTTAATTAATGTAGTAAATTCTTTTGATTGAATCCCCCGACTATTATTCGAGTCTTTGCCTTCTGTACCCGAGATTGAGGTTATTTACCGTTATTCTTTTTAAAATATCCAGATCTTCTTCTATAATAAAACTAGTAGCCAGAAACTCATCTTACGGTTGAAAATGATTTGGGTTGAATCGAAATTGATCTGGCTGGAATGATGATCAATTTAAATTTTTTTCATACGAACCAAAGGATAGTATGGAACCAAACTTAATTTCTATTTAAAAGCCCAAAAGAGCTACCTGTTTTTTAACAATATAAGATTTAAACTCCTCTTTTCGGCGCAGTTGAGGAATCATTAAAGAGCGTGATTGCAAATTACGTTTGCAATGGACGCTCCTTGCTGCTGCGCATCCATTCAGCCTTTAATGGTAAAAGTGTTCCAATCTCCTGCTGGATAATGCAGCCAATTTCTGAGACTCCAGTCGGTGGGCTAACGACTGAAAGCTACTGCTGTGGGCCGGGAGCTGAAGAAATAAATCTTCGGTCGTTAGGAATTTCGCTCTAGAAGCCAGTCGTTGAATTGATCTTACGCTATTTTAGGCATTTATTGGGGTAATTTTCATCTTTTGTTATGTTTGGGAAAAGTCGATTATGCAGTGTTGAAGAAGCCTCGAGCAGTTTGGAAAATGATACATTTTTGTAAATTTTGGTTTATATCACATAAAACAAACCTTAATTTTAGTTCAACGTATAAGATTAATCTCAGAATTTGTGCATATTCTGTCGCAAATTTTGGTCAGCGATCCGATCAAGCTTTAATGTAGTTCCTATGACCTAGGATAGCCTAATGGTTCGAGGGATACCAGGGAACTTGGATGATTCAACCTTTGATGTCTGAGGCGTGTCGTGCCAAGCTAGACTGTCACGTATAATGGCCGACGTCTAGATGAAACTGACAGTACCGCCTGTTCTTAAAAGCCCTTGACCTTTTGTATGGTTACCTGGCATTGAGCCGGCAGTTGTTTACGTATAGAATCCTAAATCGTCCGTTCTGCTGATAACTCCTTGTTTCTTTAAGGGTCGTCACTAAATATGGAAATTTCCAATCGCCCAATTTGAACTGGTGCAAGCAACTATATTTATTGAGCAGCTACTGCATCTCACGCAACAAATATCTTTATAACTCAATACGAGTGAAAATAGACGATGATGTATGTATCATTGCTATGCAAATCAAAAGCTAAGGAAACGTCTCGTTTCTAATATTAACGAATTGATTTCAACGCAAGAATTTATCTTGCTCGAGCGTCTCCATTGTGAACAGCATCCGCTTTTTTGCCTTATTAATTCTGGTCTCCAGAGACCAAGCGCCCATTTATATTTAACTGGAGACAATAGCTGGCATTCGATAGATTGATCATCACTACAATTGAATGATGATCAAATACTCTGTTTCAAGTAATGAAAAGACACGTAATTACTGGACAAATTTTAGGCGGGGGATTGGTTGCATGTTATAAACACCGTGCTTTTGATTTATTGAGGATTTGGAGTCACTGAATATCTTAGTATGAGTCAAATTTTTTATAACACGCACTAAAACTGACTTTTCAAAAACACAGCCTATAGTTAGGGAGCTTGACCTCGTTCCTTATTCAATTCCGGAAAAGTCATCCAGTGCTCAGTTGAATCATTCATGTACGGCAAACGGAAACCGAGAGCAAAGGAGATTCCAATTAAAGAAGGTCGCTGTGGAGATGAGCGTGAAACACGAGTGTAATGTACCCAAGCCACCGCCAGGGGACGCTGCGTTCCGGCCTTCATTTCTGATGCAAATAAAGCGCTTTAGATCTCGCTGAGCTATCGGCAGCTTAGGAGCTACGGGACCGGCGTCTGTGTGCTTGTGAGCTTGCGTGTAAACGTGTCTAGAATACATGCATGGTATCCGTAATACATGTATGTTCGCCAAACAGCCAAAAGTGTACTTATTACTCACTGCTAAGAAGCTGTTATTTGAAAATGATTTTTTTGTGGTAACATCCTAAAATGTCGACAACGAACTTGAGCTCCATTGTTTGAAATTAACAATTAGCTTACAATTTATAAGTATAACAGCACAGCACAGCTCATTATCTAAATATTTAGATACATAAATAATTATTATAAGAAAACAATCAACGAAGTTTAATNCAAAGAACGTTTTGATTACCGAAGAACGCTTCGATTACCGAAGAACGCTTTGATTACCGAAGAATGCCTTGATTACCGAAGAACGCCTTGATTACCGAAGAACGCCTTGATTACCAAAGAACGCCTTGATTACCAAAGAACGCCTTGATTACCGAAGAACGCCTTGATTACCGAAGAACGCCTTGATTACCAAAGAACGCCTTGATTACCAAAGAACGCCTTGATTACTGAAGAACGCTTCGATTACCAAAGAACGCCTTGATTACCGAAGAACGCTTCGATTACCGAAGAACGCTTCGATCACCAAAAAACGCTTCGATTACCGACGAAGAACGGTACGGAATTACCGATTATGGAGCACGAAAGCAACCATTTACATTTACGTTTTAATGCACATGAAAAGTATAATGAAATAACTTAATGAATTTTCAGTGCCAATAAATAATTGTAAGAATTATTAGGTTATACAGATATGTTTTCAATAACAAGTAATGAATGTCATGAATCTTACCTCCATCTTTTTAATTGTAGTCCTTTATTTATACGTCTTGCTGAGAGAATCAGCCTCGGACTTTTATGTTGCTTCCTAGAGAAACTGCATGTTCTCACCAGTGTCGCAACTGATGAACAACAGAACAGTGTCACAACAACAGAAGACTGTTATTCAAACGTCTCAGACCTTTAAAATCACCTCCCTTTCAAGCACTTGAGGAGGGGCATGGAGGAAGAGGGTAAGGAATAGGGACGTCCCTCTTGAACCGACGAGTGATTATATATATATAATTGGAATGTCGGTGTAGCGAGCAACCGTTAGCATGTACTGGTCGTAATCGAAATGTAAATACCGGAATGGAGGGCAGTGAAAGGTCTGGTGCAGCTTATTTTAATACAAGGATTCTGGGCACAAGTAAGTTTCTAATTAAGCATCGGTAACACGTCGAGAAAATAAGCCTAATTTTTTATTATAATAATAAAAATAAAATTTGATATAATAATAGAAATTTATTATCATAGAAATCAGCATTTTTACAATCATGGTAATAATAATTAAAATCAGATGTTCAGTATGAGAGTAATTCAGTGGGCATTGTCTGATGTTAATATGACATTTTATGAAGCGATGTTCAATGCATTGTTACGGACTACTTTTTATCTCTGAAAAATTTTTTACAGGAATAGAACGACATGAAATGAAGAACATTTCTTAACCATATTTAATAAATTTCTGACATGGAAAATTTCCACATCGAATGGAACGTATCGAACGTATCGAATTTAATATGCTATACTCTAGCTAATTTACTTCAGAGATGTGCATTAAAATAATTGTTCATGTGGTAGCAAATGGAAAACTTTATACTAAATTGTGATGTTTTTGCATTCATTCTCTTCATATTTAAAAACGTAATTACGCTCATAAACGACCATGACGCTCATAGACCAGACTGCGAAGTGGGCTGGGAAAGAAGAGTGCATGTTTACCTTGAAGAGAAGATTTATTGCCTGCGCCTATATAACCAAATATAGGCGAATATAACAACCAGAGGTCTGGTCGTTCTTTTATCTACGGAAGTTTCACCTACCTTTGGGCTTTGAAATCATATATCTAGTACTAGAATAATAATTCAGAAATGTTTTGGGTAGCGATCAATGAAGAATAAATAGTTAAACCGACGTATATTTAGAAAATGCTAGAAAAGTTACGCTTTACGAACATCGGGGTGCGTAATTTTATCCTCCCTGATAACCGTTGAAATAAAAAGTTAACATAATTTATCTTAATGTCTGCGTATTGAAAATAATTAGCCAGGACAGCATTCCAAATTTCAGACTTGTATATTATATATGAGGGGAGTTATTGCAGTTCTAAATAGTTATAAAACTCCATAGCGACTATCGCGGCTGAGCGCGTTGATGCCGAGTCAACGGGACTCATAAATGAACGGCGCAGTGTCCGCTACACTCTTGCCTCAGTTGATCATCTAACGTCTCAGAGGACGCCTGAACTCCAAAGCATTGTCGACTGGTGAAGGACTTGTAATCCAACCGACGGTCCAATTCAGATTGAATAATCCCACTTCATGCATGAAATTAAACTATCTCACACTGTACAGGTGAGCAGCTTTGAATACCGAACTTGGTACTTATGTTCTTCTCAATATTATTACTCCGCAAAATTTGTACGCGATACATAATTACGATATATATTCCTCCGACGGGCACAACGGTGACGGGCACAACATTAGAAACGACGGGCACATTTGGTGAAACGACTGGTCCTTTAATATCAGAGATTGGCCGCCGCATTACGGAATTGTCCGGCGAACGTAGAGAGACTCTATGGTTGGAGCAAAGGTTGGGTTTGGCTGTGCAGAGAGGCAATGCAGCTAGCATTCTAACAGCGGTCAGAGAAAAGTTCGACGTGGGCCCGCTCCTCGCTCGCGTCACAGCTCAGTGACCCTCGGAGTCGGTGTAGGCCACCATCAGAGGCGTTAAGGTCGGGGCCCTGATCATTGACATGAAACCATTCCCTGTTTTTAATTAATAAAATCAATTCCTTTTTTTTGTTGGAATGGTGAGTGTGGGAGGCCTTTAAAAAAAAAAAAAAGAAAAAAAAAATATTCCTCCGATACACAATTACGTTGATACTAATTAAGGCACCATCTCTTGAGCAGGTCAGCTCTTTATGAATGAACCTCGGCCCTCGAGTTCAATTTTATTGGTTTTCTTTCTATGCTTCCGTCGTAATTCTCTTTAATTCGTATGTTTTTTCTCAAGTTGCTTCAACTTGATTGAATAATAATTGTTATCTTAGATTAGTTGCACACCATATCAAATAACAGTACGAAGATTCATTACATGACAATACTGTGGCCTCACTTTTACACCTTGAATTATTTGTCTTGGCGTACTTTACTGGCGCTGGGAAGCTGTGTGGAAATATTACAATTATCAATGCGGTATACAACAAACTTTTGAATGTTGTATTTACATGAAATGTATTTTGCCCTTATCATAAAAGGCTCAGATAAAATATAAATGTATTTTGTTCTTCAGTTTTAGTTTTTTTATATTCAACAAATAAACAACTTGCGAGAAACTACAGTTTGGAAACCGACAGCACGAGCAAACTAAAGATTTCAGGGCGCACCGAAGAAAAATTCCCTCATCAATTTTGAGTGGATAATATTTTCAATTGAAAAGTAATAAGCAAAGAAGAACAGGATTCGGACTCGAGGGCGCAGATGAATGTGAGGACTCGGCTTCTACTATAGAGACGAGCTGGTAGATATTCATATAAAGTAGATATTTCTATGAAGACGCGCTGGTAGATTCGCATTGCAAGCGCCACGTAGTTCATCTTGATTTGATCAATGTTTTTATTTCCTAGATTTTTCGTGATAGATAATTACAGAAAATTCCTCTAATTTTTAAGAATTATTTCACGACGAAAGTTTGAAAATAAAACGGAATTTAAATGTGGAAGTTCTCAATTAATTTTAGTTATAAGCCTAAAGTTATATTGTTGTCAGTTATATTGTTGTCAGGGAAAAGAAAAAGTTATTTAAATGTAATAATTATAGACTAGGAAAAACATATTTACTTATGAAAATTTTTCGGTAAATACTAACAAATCATAAATTATAATAATTTGATCTGCAAGTCCAGCAGGTATGACGCGGCGGCGACGGCACAGCGAGGCCGCTTTGTCTTAAGTGTATGGGATTGCTCAGAATGCTAGTTAATTTTCAGAAAAAATTGAAGTATGATCATAATGAAATGGCAAGTGACCACATTATCGAAAATTTCATACCTGTTGAAACTCGAGGCACCTTACATTTTTTGTCTGGTTATTGTAGGTATATTTTAAATTTTGATCTTCACTATGTAGCCAATGGAGTGCAATTAGAAATGCAGCTTCATATATGAAGAGTATTTAGTCTCGGGACATTAAAATTAGTTGGTCCTTTTTAAATATGTGTCTCGTGAAAAAAAAAGAACCGCTGTCCCTATGGAATAAAAAACTTGTTTTCCAGCAAGCTGGAGCGTTTATGTTACAGTGTGCTATATAAATATTTTGATGTTAAGTGTTAAAGAAAATAAATCAGACCGAAGTGCTATATACTTTTGATAAAAATTCTATTTGATTGCGTCTATGTGATTCATATGTATAGTGCATGCATTTTTTTCTGCGAGAGGTTGTGCAATTAAATAAAAATTAAAATTCCTTCCTTGAAATTGCCTCACAGCAAGTGTTCCTTTTCTCTCAAAAGTTTGTATTCGCATGCATTTTTAATTGGAAAATGCCTGCATATGTGTTCACTGTTCATGGATGTGCCGACTAACATGTAATGTGTAAAGCGATCGTTCTGAGGATATTGATTAACAACGCAACCGGTTCGTTCCGTTATATTAACATACAAACATTCCTTCTTAATTATGTGAGAAAACGGATCGGATTCCAGCTCCGTAGACAGTTCAGATCCTAAAACAATGGTACAAACAATTAGTAAAATGAAATTCACATTGAAGATAATAAAATATTTGACAATTTATGTTTTAATATTTTCATTGTGAATCTAGTTTGCTGATTGTTAGTACTTGTGCTTTAGGTTTTTGAACTGACGATATGGGGCTGGAGTTCGATACGTTTCTCGCATAAGAAATGGTGAACTTTTGACCGCTTTCTATGCTCTTCAATTCTAGATTGTACCGAGTTCCCGATTGTCTCGACGACTAATACACAGATATAAGCTGCTTCACAAAACAGTAAATTCACCCATCTCTCAAAATATCTTCATTTGCACCCATAACTATAACATTATATTATTTATTATGTATTTTTTTCAGAAAACACGGCTTTTGAAACCAAGTCCAGTCGCCCAACACAGCTCAGGACAGAACATGTTTACTCGCGGCAGTTTACTAATGAGTCAGCAAGTGTCCAACTCGAGCAGCTCTTGTCTGCTTTTGCTGGACTTTTGAACGCCAGCGTCAGAATTTGAGACTGAAGTGCTCGTCTTGCAGAGGAAGTTAGACGTCCAAAAGTCCTTAGTTAAGAGGGGATGATCCCCGTCCTTTGCAGGTCAAGAGACGTCTGCTGTCATGCGCTCAATGACGTCCACTCATGAGATTACAACTCAGTAATAATTTAGCGAGCCAACAAGAGGGCCGTCCTTAAATTAAGCGTATTATTTATTGAATATACCCGTAGCTCGATGTCATCGCATGTGTAGCCAAAATAGCTTGGAGGAATTAAATGTTTTGAATGTCATTTACGCACTTATTGAAGAGCAGTCAGTTTTTGTATATCGTTCTCCTACAATGGCTCATGTCACAACTAAGGGTGAGCGGTACTTCAAACTGGTAGGTAAGGACGAACCCACAAATGCCCTCGTTCGACATAAGCGCAGTATTGCGCTCGGTATTCTCAATTGTGTTGCTATTATTATTTTATGACGCGGTTGTGTCAAATTACCGTCGCGCCGTCATAGCTTCGTGGAATGGATTATGCAGGCTCTTAATCTTCCGATTTTTTTTATCACGATTTAGGAAACAATTTACGATTGATGCTGTTTGAGTTAATTTCTTGTTATGTTTTTGGAATATTTCAAGATCATGCATACTGTAATAAATGGAGGTATTAATACCAATTTACCGTAGTAATTCTGGAAAAAAGTTGATTTCATGTAGATCGAAGATATATAAAATCATGAATCTTTAATTAATATTTTAATTAAAGATTAATATATATCTTAATATAAAGATTAATATATATCTTAATATGAAGATTAATATCTCTTAATCTTAATATAATATCTTTAATCCTTATAATTCTAAATGTTATTGTAATTATTAATCATTTAAAGCTAGTATTTCGCCTCGAGAGTATTAATTCTCTGTTTT
>NW_025934940.1:0-398 GCF_000764305.2 Hyalella azteca | reverse complement strand
CATTTCTCGAATAACTACGAGGATAACTTTTGACAGCGGGTATACTAAAAAAAAAATTGTTCCCACTTCATCTAAAACTCCGCGGAGTCTGGAAGTATAATTTCAAAATATTTATGGCCAACGAGATTTCGATTAAAAACTTACCAATTATGAATTATCTTATTTAAGTGTGAAGAATTTCGTAGCGAGAATAGAATAGAATAATAGGTAGAATAATTTGACACGCGTGGAGTTAGGTACTTGCCAACGGTTTCTGGCGAAGTCGAAACATTTATTAAAACTAAACACCTTATGACGAAACATAAAACATACATATATACACAATAATTGTACAAACATAATCACGTAAGACAGCCTCGGATATAGTGGCTAGACTTACCAAATTATTGAGGTAAAGC